>NC_089801.1:66206609-66506609 GCF_029633855.1 Hoplias malabaricus
TAATACAAACAACGAAACGTTTCCTAGGAGCGTCCCTGTAGTTATTTAAGCAGCAACCTGCTCTTGCTGTGCTGTGTGGAGCTGAGGGTCAAACAAGGAGAACTAAAACCACTGTTATACAACACTTTTATACAGGATTAACCGTGAAAAAAGGTGCAAATGATGAACCTCTTACATTCTCTTGTCCGACGGGACGAGTTGGCGGTGCATGGCGAGGGAGAAGCCGAACAGACTTTTCGCATCCCCCCTTTTCTGCACCACGTTCGTCGTGTCCAGGTTAAACGCCGATATTAGACTCAGGTCCAGTAGGCACAGCAGCGTAGTCACAGTCCGGATAAACGCCATGGCAGCTCCGCTCGGGTTTACCTCAGCCTCGGCTCTGGTCTTTACCCTCTCTGCCTCTCTTATCTGTGGAGCTGATAAACTCCAGTGTGAGATGAGCTGGAACTTTTTTTTGGTCCGGGACACCACTGACCCCGCCTCCCGCTCCAGTAAACCCGCCCCTCGTCTACCTGTAGGTAGCTAGGGTCGGGGTGATTAACCTGCCTGTTGCTAGGGGGTTGTTTTGCTAGTTCTGCTAATTCTGTGGAACTAGTGTGCCTCAAAACGGAACCCCAGAATTCTGTCTAGTTACAAAAAGCACTTAACCACATCTATATAGCGTGTAGCGCTTTAGAAAGTTGCAATGAGAAACCTTTAAGACATCAACCATAGTTTTACTTTGGTAGTTTATAGTAATTTAGTCACTGTACAGTTAATTAATAGATAATTGTATCTTATGGTATTTACTATGGTTCTGCCATTGTTTTACTAGGATATAGTTGGTTAGTATGAAGCTAGCCATGAATGTAAAATGATCTACTATGGTCATTTATTGAATGATAACATTGTAGTAATTATAACCCCTGCTTAACAGCACAGACTCTCCAGCATTTGTTGTGCTTTTGGATGCTGGTCAAGACAGCATGACTATGGTTGACAATCTAAAATTGCATCCTCTTGGAATTAATATTTTTCCAGAAATTGTATACATTATTTTTAATATATTAGAAGATAAATAGGTGGCAGAGCCAGTAGTGTCGCAGTCACACATATCCATGGATGGAGGTTGTGGGTTCGAGTCCCGCTCCGGGTGACTGTCTGTGAGGAGTTGGTGTGTTCTCCCCGTGTCCACGTGGGTTTCCTCTGGGTGCTCCGGTTTCCTCCCATGGTCCAAAAACAGATGTTGGTAGGTGTATGTATGAGTGTGTGTGTTGCCCTGTGAAGGACTGGCGCCCCCTACAGGGTGTATCCCTGCCTTGCGCCCAATGATTCCAGGTAGGCTCTGGACCCTCCTGGATAAGCGCTTATAGATAATGAATAAATAGAAGATAAATATTTTTTTCCAATAAAATCTGCACATGGTGGGGGCACGGTGGAGCAGCAGGTAGTGTCACAGTCACACAGCTCCAGGGACCTGGAGGTTGTGGGTTCCAATCCCGTTCCGGGTGACTGTGAGGAGTTTGGCGTGTTCTCCCCGTGTTCACATACTCCGCTTTCCTCCCACAGTCCAAAAACACATGCTGGTAGGTGGATTGCCGACTCAAAAGTGTCCATAGGTGTGAGTGAATGTGTGATTGTGTATCACCCTGTGAAGGACTTTTCACGAGTATGTGCATCATAATTAATGTCTATTGATTGTCATATGTCATATGTCATAATTATTTTCATTATTATGAGGTCCTGTCCTTTCCAGTTAACATTCAACATAACTAGTGAATTTTACACCTTCAAAGTCAAGAAATGTCCATAAAAAAGGACATAAATTACACCAGCTATGAGCAGCATTAGCTACAAATCAAGATCACATGATAAAAAAACTGCCTATAATATAAATAATCATGATCACTTCAATTATATCAAGATAAGAGATCATTAAATGAAGCATGAAAACCATACGTTTGTGTTTCACATGGGTCTAAAGATTTGCACAGCTTTTCAATTAAGATAGATCAATAGCAACAGGAGCTTCTTGGAGCAAAGTGGACTCCATGAGTCCAAAGCTTTAACAAGTGGGGCAGTGAAACAATGTGAGCTTTGTGCCCTTCTACGAGTATAAATCTGCACTCCTTTTAGGATTGCGAAGGAGAGACGGTGATTCAGAGAGGGAAAGAGTAATGGGTGGAGAAGTATGGGCATTTTACCATAGAGCAGCATACCAACATAAAGGTGCCAAAAGGGGCACCTAGCAGGGGCCAAAAGGTGCCACAGAACAGGCACAAAACATTTAGTCTTGGGTGGCCAAAGAATGTTGTGGGCCAGTGGTCAAAAGACAAAACAGTGTGCCAGCAACCTGTTAGCTTCACTATCATTAACTGTATATTTGGGTCAATGTTTGGACAGATCATGTATCCCATAAGCGTTGCTGATGTTCCCTTACATTTAAAGCAGACTACTTTATTTAAATATTCCTGAGATATATTCGTCTCTCCACGAATCCCTAAATCTCTTTATGTCCGTGAAGTGCACATCTGGTGAGGATTTTTTTGCACACTAACTCAATTAGTAGAGATACAGAAAGGCACATGGGTATGGTCCCATGCACTTCATTGAGGACAGTAATTTTATAGCTTTATTAATGTAATTTACTCTGACCTTTGCATTGCTTACTTGATAAAACACTGACAAATATAAAATGGAGTTTTTGGGCAGTATATAAAGTAACTAATTATATATTGAATAAGATAAAGGCCTAATAACATTACTGATGGATTACGACATGTAACAGTGTATTGTGGGCCACAGCCTACCATGAGCAACATCATTTGTGAAAATCAGTCGGGCAGACGTTTCTCAATATACACCCCGAAGGCCTTTTCATAACAGGAAGGTACCATGGCTGTGGTTGATTACTGAGTTGAGTAAGTCACGGAATCCACACCTGTATTATTTTGATCACTTGGTGCTTGTGACCCATCATCTTTCTAAACTATGTAACTATAACACACACACACCACTTCACCCCCAACCACACACACACACACAGGTCAAATTATGTTTTGTTAATTATCTTAGTGAATATAAATAGAGCACATTTCTGCATTTTTTTCAGTGTCTTCAGCTGGGGAAATATGTCAAACCTGTGCCCTTACAATTGCAGAGTGCTTTTAAATTTGCCATATTTGGTCAATGTGAGTGTCAATATATCTTTACTTAGAAAACACAACGTTGAACGTCCCCTAACCTCTCTCTCTATCTCTCTCTCTCACTCTCTCTCTCTCTCTCTGGTGATGAAATCCTGTGCTGCAGGCTGTGAGTGTTCAGGACAGTGAGGCTGGGTGGGTTTGAATCTCAGTCTGAGCCAGCAATCAGCTCCACCCTCATTCTCATTACATCGCCTTCTACTTCTGTTACTCTTTTATTCCCTTAGCTCCCTCTTTTCCGGTTGTCAAGTTTCTTATAAACACCTACACTGCACCTACACTCACAGACCACTTCGTCAAAATCTTCTTCCATAGCTTTGTTTTGCACAAATCTGCTGCCATTCTAATTTAATATTACTAGAATATGAATATTGGACTGTTTGAGAGAGAAACAAGGGCAAGTAGAGACAGAGACATTTATAAATGACCAAGATTAATATCACTGACCTGAATTATCTTGTTATAATTGTACCTGAAATTTGTGGGATATATGAGGTGACAAGTGACGTGTCTGTTTTTGAAGTTGATGTGTTGGAAGCAGGAAATGGAGCACAATTACAAGGAGCAACTCTAACAATGGTGCCCAAGGCTCACTGATGCATGAGCAGAGCAAAGGCTAGTTCACATGGTCTGGTCCAACAAATGAGTTAGTGTAGTTCACAGAAAAGATACTGCTAGCTATGAGAGAACATTTAAACACACATTGTATCGCAATTAGCGCTACAGTAGCACTTTGGAATCCCAGTCTTTGGCAAGTACCTTTGTTAAAGATATAATCAATATTATTTACTTTACCTATCAGTTTTTAAATGTGTGGCCAATTGTAGCATGTTTCCCTAATGTGACTATAGTAAACTATTTCATTCATTCATTATCTGTAAGCGCTTATCCAGTTCAGGGTCACGGTGGGTCCAGAGCCTACCTGGAATCATTGTCACTGGAATACACCCTGGAGGGGGCAGCAGTCCTTCTCAGGGCAACACACACACTCACACACTCACACCTACGGACACTTTTTGAGTCGCCAATCCATCTCCCAACATGTGTTTTGGACTGTGGGAGGAAACCCACGCAGACACAGGGAGAACACACCACACTCCTCACAGACAGTCACCTGGAGGAAACCCACACGGACACAGGGAGAACACACCACACTCCTCACAGACAGTCACCCGGAGGAAACCCACGTGGACACAGGGAGAACACACCACACTCCTCACAGACAGTCACCCGGAGGAAACCCACGTGGACACAGGGAGAACACACCACACTCCGGGAATCGAACCCATAACCTCCAGGTCCCTGGTGCTGTGTGACTGTGACACCTACCTGCTGTCCTGTAAATTATTTTGTTATTATTATTATTATTATTATTATTATTAATAATAATATTATTGTTTATAATAAGATGTTTTGAAACATGCTTCCCTTAAGAACATTTTCCATTTTCTCTAAAATGAAATTACATTTTGTGCATCACTTCAGTATGGGTGGAAATAAACAGCAGTTAATTCAATATTAAAAATGGGCAAGTTATTGCAGAGTGGAAATGGCAATAAAATGCTTTCATCTTGATTACATTTCAAAATGAGAAATTAACCATTCAGTTAATGCTCTGAGATTAGGTTTAGCTTCTCATTTGCTCAGAACAGACAATAAGAGGCAGGGCTTCACCCTGAGAGATTTTCCCCATGCAAACAGTGAATAAACAGAGCAGATCTAGTTAAAAGTCCTGTCCTGTTCTTTCTTTAGCAGAGAGATGAGTATTGATTGAATTGATCTGACTGGTGAGGAGTAAAACATGAATGACTAAGGAATGAGTGATGGACCAAATGTCACTACTGAAACCACATGGATTTATAATTTGTGAACAGAAGCCCTGACTTGTAAAATAGGAAACACCTAATTACAGTTAATCTCTGGCTCAGTTTGAAGTTTAGTATACTGATTAAATGCTTTATCTACAACAGCCTTAAATAGCTAGAGAGAGAGAGAGAGAGAGAGAGAGAGAGAGAGATAAAGAGACTGAGAAGGCATGCCCCTTACATATTTACACAGTATCAGATCTATTGATTTGTTTTACTGTCCTTCTGTTGCTGTATTGACAGTTGATGTATGTCTCTCTCAGCACAAATATAAGATGTCAGCAAACACACACACACACACACACACACACACACACACACACACACATACACTTAAAACGTAAAAGCACCCCCTTTTGACGCTGTGTGTTTTGTAAGAATACAATGTTAAAATATGCAATAAAAAGATTACCACCACAACAAATTATTATGGGTACAACTTCTTAGGTAAGGACTTAAGGATTTAAAGTTTTATTTGTTATTATTATTATTATTATTATTATTATTTTGCCCATGCCTCTGTGGTTTTACATGATTTATTCACAAATTATTCACACATTGTTTATTCACAAATGTAGATCTACACACGCACATGTTATTTGAGTGATCTTACTCCATAACTGACCACCCCCAAACACACAAACAGAAACACACTCACACAATTCGGTAGTACAATGAGATTGATATCACTTGCTAATACAATTATTAAAAGAAATATTTGGGATTTTGTTTTTCCTTTTGTGCAGTTTCATGGTTTTACTTAAGTTACAAGCTTAGTGTTTCTAAGAAGTAATGAGAATTTAGCCAAAAAAATGTGTTGTTTTTAGCTACACATACAGGAGCTCCTCGGGTTACGTCAGTCTAGAGTTACGATGTTTAGTGGTTACGATACATCTCCCATTCACTGCCTTGTTTCGACTTAAGTGGTTTTGCGTCGTAAACGTCGTAACGTGAACTTCGTGTGTGGTGTGCGCGGCGGAAGAATACACGGTTACGCGGCTCGGGACCGAGGAGGACAGGTGTTACGATAGGTTAAGTGCTTACAGTGTGTTATTTACGTACAGTATGTACGTATGTTCCGACTTACACCGAAAATCGGTTTAAGACGCGACGTAGGAACGGATCAACGTCGTAAGTCGAGGACCCCCTGTATTTAATACCACATTAAAAAAAAAAACAAGATGCTAATTCCTGTCAGATTTTTAACAGTCATTGATACTGTATAACACTGTCACCTATTAAAATATTTTCTTTAAGTTGCTCGCTATTGCTTTTAGATGTGACATGCTTAAATTTGTGTTTCATGAACACAAGTAAGTCTGTTTGAAAGCAAATGAGTGATGATTTAGTAGACTGCCAATTTCCATGGCCCCATCATTATATGGCTAAACACTGTGGCGATCTGCTCAACCAACATTTCTTACAGATATAGATAATTACTTAAGTCATACATGTGGCAGATGTTATTATATGTAGATTTCATATGCACATGACCCAATCTGTTGGAATCATTTGTGTGTATGTGTGGCACAGAGAAAAATATAGAGGAGTGCAGACACAAGCAAGCTGCTGAACTGTCATGACTGAAAACAAACACACACACACACACTTTAAGAGGAAGTCAAAAACAGTCACTGCCATGGAAACAAGAAACAATGCTGTAAGAATGTGTGGCCTGAGAGCACGCCTTGCAGAGCATTCGCTTGAATGCTTCAACATTGCACTTCTTCACAAAGTTCATAAACTTTCACCAGTTCAGTACAAAGGGGGCGAGGTGGTTCTTCTCAGTGAACATCTGTGAATAGAGAAAGTGAGAAAATGAACATAATCATGGAACATTCTCAAAGAGACATTAATCTAACACAGAATATGAGGGATGTGTGTCGGCTGATTGTTTTTAAACAAGATCCCACCATGAGAGGATACCAAAGTTTAATTTAATTTAGCATACTTGTCATTCTCTAATAATTCAGATAATCAATATATCAGGACTATATTTTTATATGCAAAACCTTATCATTTGCATATAAAATGTACAAAGATTTAGTTCATAGAGTATCCCAGAACCCTGGAGTCATACATATGTTTTTTGGCGATTTATTTATTTATTTTTATTACTATTACTATTTTTTATTCCATTAACAGTTTGTACCCCCGATAGCAAGGAGACGGCGGACCACGGTTAGTCAACTGAGAGCAAAGTTGGAGGTTCACTGGCGTTTTGCACAGCGTTTTCTAGTGATTAAGCAGAATTTTACACAAAATGCCACATTCTAGCACTTTTCCGATCACAGTCCAATTTACAATTTTTCCTTCATTATAGGTTCTTGTGTTTTTCTTTATAAATTAGTTTAGTAAATGATTCTAATCCAGCACAGTGTCAACATTTTCATCATAATCATTTTATATCAGGCTTAGACTCATTATTATATCTCTCATACTTGTTGGTAATATTTGTATTAGTGTGTTTTCCAGAATAAAGGTCCCTGTGTATTTAAAATCTGTTTACATTAAAAAGTAGTTAGATCACGTACACAGGACAGTATGTGTGGTCCTATGGTGGACCAGCAGTGGTCTACAGTCAGTAGTGTGCCAACATTTTACGCCAGTGGATAAATATGCTTACTGTCTGGGACATTGCAACTGTCCGTTGGATATGGATACCAGTTTTTCCAGTGTCTTGGAGTGAGTAGCGAGTAGGAGGGAGTCTGAATTGAATGTCTATAGAAAACACTGCCTGCTAATTCTCCACCGATTAGCTAATTTTTAGAAGCAGTGTAGAAGTATCCTTCGCTGCCTTAGAATTTTTATAATCCTGTGCGTCTGCACGGTCAACAGCAGTGTTCACACACACACACACACACACACACACACACACACACACACACACACACAATTATGTTTACCTTGAAATAGATTTACCTTGAAAAATAACGATTAAATTATGGGTTTAAAGTTTACAATAATCCTGTATTTTTAAACATATTTTCTCTAAATAAATAATAATTATTATCATCATCATCAACATCAAATATATTAATATAATTAAAATATATATATATTTTCCGTTTTTCGGAATTTAACGTTTTATTTCAGTTACAAATTGTAATGTATTTGTTGTTTATTACTTCTAAGGGCAGTCAGCTGTCTGTATCCTAGCAACATCATGACGTGTTCTTGCCTTGGAAGCAACCTTCAAACACAATTCCATTACAGGTGCTTTCATGTCTAAACGCAGCCTTCTAAGGCACTGACTAACGAGATAACATAAGCAGCTAGGCATTGAGGTTGCTGCCTTCTGTTGTCCTATACGTGTATCTGTTCCCTTGTGGTCTCTCAGATGTTGTTAACGTTCCCTTGGAGGAATTTTAGGGGGCAGGCTGCTCCTGGGAAAGTTCACCGTTCCAAATGTCCTCCATTAGTGAAAAATTCACATTTCCAGAGAGGTTCTAGTTAATTGATGTTTAGATTTAGCAGTGATCATACTTGGGTATGGTTATTAAAATTAAACTCAGTTGTCAACTGAATTTGGTTTATTGTTTGATTAGTAGTTAAGGGGGCAATTCATGTTTTTCACAAAGGAACAGGTAGGGTTGAACAATACATTCATTATCTGTAAGCGCTTATCCAGTTCAGGGTCACGGTGGATCCAGAGCCTACCTGGGATCATTGGGCACAAGGCGGGAACACACCCTGGAGGGGGCGCCAGTCCTTCACAGGGCAACACACACACACACATTCACTCACACACTCACACTTACGGACACTTTGGAGTCGCCAATCCACCTACCAATGTGTTTTTGGACTGTGGGAGGAAACCGGAGCACCCGGAGGAAACCCACGTGGACACAGGGAGAACACACCAACTCCTCACAGACAGTCACCCGGAGCGGGAATCGAACTCACAACCTCCAGGTCCCTGGAGCTGTGTGACTGCGACACTACCTGCTGCGCCATTATTATTAAATAATTGACATTTACATTAAATTTTCTTTTAAAACATTTACTTTGGAAACATTCAAGTGAGAAAAATATGCTAAAATACAAGAAAGTACTCTATATATTTATTGTAGCTAATTTTGTGTATGATTGCAGACAGCATGACTTGGCCACAGGTACAAGGCACGCAGAACACAGTAAGTAAGTATTTTTTCAAGAAAACAGATTGCACATGAAAAATCATATTGCTTTATAAAACTACTAGCTACAGTAACAGAGATGTTAGTATAAGTACACAGATACAGGGGCTGAAACTATGACAAGTGGGGTATGAGAACAACAGGATTATATTGTAGCAGAACCCATGAAGTGACAGCACTGCACTTAATTTAATGTTCTTTACCGAGCTGAACCCACCCAGTGCATACCAAACCCACACAGAGCACAGGGAAGGGAATATTCTTTGACAGACATGCAGCGAGGGTTTAATTACTCAAAACCCAAGACCACCATCCCCCTACACAAAATCACACAATAAACAGACACAAAACTGAACAGTATTAACACTAGCTATAACAAACACATTACAAAAATACAGGGACTACAGAGCATGGATCTACCCCCATCTATGGATACATGGGAGATCGTGTCACATGCCACATAACCCCCTCCCAATAGCCAAATATCCTATTGGCTATCACAGTCCCTGGCAAAGTCCTATACAAGTCCCAGAGTGCATTACACTCTGGGCCGGGTCTTCATTGTCCTTCTGAGCAATGGCGGAGCCCCTCCTTGCGAAAGGATTCCCTGTGCTCCCTTGAACTTGCCAGACCTCCACGCACTGCCGATGTACTGCCACAACTTGGGTTACCTCTCCATTCACATAATCACAGTGATAAGCTGAAGGGCCAATGTTGTTAGTATAGCAGCTAATGCTCTTAGCTTAAGGACTAATGATTTGAATGATATATAATATTCTTTCAAATATTATGGATTTGGCTCAACCTATATCAATGTGGAGCATCCACCAGCATGATATGATGGCAGGCAATCCACACCTGTTTGCCCACCACACATGAGCTATTTTGTGCTGCTGCTGAGACAAAGCCTAGCTACACCTCTGCCAAAATATTCCCTTTCCCGGCCATCCATGGGTGCTTGTTGGCATCTGGAGTGTTTTTACATGCTCGATGTTTGCTGGTCTTCACATTCAGGACTGCTAAGGAGTCACAGGAACTCCAAAATAAGATCCCACTTCTGACACCATTACAGTTAAAGTGTCAAATTGGCGCAGACAAGGGTTAATGGTATTTATTGAACTGGCGAATCACCAAGTGCTTCAGAAACGCCCCGTGCGGTGCATACCAAACCCACACAGAACACAGGGAAGGGAATATTGTGAGCTGAGAGAGAGAGAGAGAATACAATATCTCAGATTTTGTGTTATGACTTTTACTCTTGCTCAAAGCATTCTGGGATATGTTGTTTTCCTCCTACCTTATGTGACTTTCCCACTAAGGGAAAGTCATACAGATAAAAGAACTGTAACAAAATCAAAACCCAAGTCTGAGCAGTTCTCAACTGACCTCTGAGTTTACTAACAGTGAGCTTAAACATAAATAGAGTAAAGGCAGCGGTTTGTTGTTATTAAAAATCCTGAGTGGTTACATTGACAAAAGTGGGATGGGGGTTTAAAGGCAACTTTTTGCAAAGTGGGTGGGATACATTTTTCACATACTCTTGTAGAAAACTCCCTGAGACTAAATTGATATGAATATTTTCATATTGAAGGAGTATGTGTACAGTGTGAGGGAAAAACATGAGTGTGCCATGTAAACACTGACCTGGCTGTAGTATATGTTTGAGTTAGAGAACTACGGCAAACTCCCCAGGTCAAATGGAAATGTAAAACAATCTCAGTGTAAATGACATTGCACTTTCACAGCTACTGTTTTAATTGAAAAGAGATGTAAATCAGTTCTACTGTTGAGGTCAGTTAATATAACAACTACCATCATCTTGTAACGTATTGAGCAACAAAGTGAGCAAATACTTTGTTAACACAGTACAGATTGGTGTTGAATAACTCAACTGTGGTTTTTATTTGTCTTATATTAGGTTTCAGTTGAATACCTGAAACATTTAATATCTAAACTAACTGATTTTTTCTACAGTCTGAAAGGCAAAACACCACATGAAATCTGAATTTTTCTAATGATATTCATGACATATTCTGGGGTGTTTTCAGATCAGTTCTCTGAACATGTAACTCACTTTGGCCCTACTTACCTACTTTAATTATTTGTGTAATTACTTATATACTGACATACAAAAAATCACGTATGTGTACTTTCAACCAATGTTGCAACACCAGCAAATATGGCTACAGTCTAATCATATAAATCTGGTTTCATACAGTCTAATCAATTAATTTGGTTTCAGAATGCTGGGTCTACAAATCATATTAAAGAAAACAAATCCATTTTGCCAGTTTGTCGTGTGAACTAATCTTACACGCAGGCATTTGGACATAAGAGTTGTGCAGTACAGTTTTTCAATAAGTTGAATAGGACTTTAGCCAGCACTCTGTAAAGTTTGACTCTGATAAATAACACATTAAAGTGGTAAAGTGGAGCAAAGTGGAAGAGAAAAAAACAAAACATTTTACTGGACAAAGCCTGAACAATAACTTACATCCTGCTTATGTCTGGAACACATACCATATCCTACAGCAGGTCCAGGGTTGTGTGAAAGAGACTGGCTTATTGGCCCCCTTGCACAAAAAAGTCAACTCAGTCTACCAAAGGTCTTAGCAGGGAATCTCCCCCATGCATACTGTGTGTGTGTGTGTGCAGGCTTCCCCAGATGTTCCCTGCTTCACACAGAAGTCAGAACATCCTTCCACTTGTTTTGGTCAAAGGCAAGTGTCCAGAAGGCCATTGTTGTTTAAAAAAGAAAAAAAAAAAATCACTGTGAAAAAAGAAGAGGGAAAATGGAGGGTCTCAGAAGCAGCATTAGTCATCAGGGCAGATAGAGACTTGCTTTCAGAAGAGACATGTTAGAGGGGAAGGATACTTTTTTTCTACAAAATGTCTGCATAATTCAAAATTCAGTTCATAATACAATGTATTGCAGAGTGGTTTGATATGAAATGGTTCATTGTAGAGTCACTTGGCAGCCCCTTCTTTACAGTGGTGGTGATGGGGACTAGGACCCATACAGTATATCTATTAAACAACTATAGCCTAACTATAGTTTATTTTTATTCAAAAATGACCAGTGAACCTAGAGTTTTATTAGAAATTCTGATAATGCTGAACTAGTGACATGTGGGGGAAAAAATAAAAACCAAATTATTTCTATAGTACTAATCTTAAAAATAGATGTTTTAGGCCTAAATTGTAATAGAAAAAATTCCCAAGTATCAAGCACTCTGTTTATGAACATGCCGGTGATGTAATAACTTGATGCAAGGAAGCTTTCTGACACAAAAATGTCTAATGTCTGGTTCCCACCACAACAACCACTACCATCCTGAGTCGGTGAGTTTCTCCAAAACGGAGCATTTCCCTAAACATAAAACCTCTCAGAATTACTTTTTAATGATCAGGAATTACTTAATGGATTACAGTTACATACTTTGTTTTGACTTACATATTACAGCAGCAGGACCAATTCTGCATTACCAAATGCTATATATGTACAAACTCTATTTCCAGAAAAGATAAAAAAGTAAAAACAATTTGTGATTTGTTAATCCTCTTAAAGCTTTATTTAACCGAAAAACTTTTATTATATTTTGTATTCGTAAACACATTTAGAGTTTAGTAACTGTAACACACTCCAAAAAATTAGAGACAGAAGCATGTGAACCACTGTGTTACATCACGTTTCCTCTTAAATGCATTGTTTAATCATTTGGGAATAGAGGATACATATTGTTAAAATCTTGCTACTGGAATTTATTCCTGTTAGGATTTGGTACACAATAATCTGCTGTAGAGATTTTGGTCACTGTTGCCTGATTCTCTGTAAATCACTCTGTGTATATGAAGACATGTTGTTGTAGTACATACAGAATGAGTCAAAATGAAACATTGTCTTGCTGATATAACCATGGATTTTCACAGGAAATTATTTACTCTTAATAGTAGCATATGTCTCTTGAAACGTAATGTTTGCCTCCATGTCAATAGCAACTGATAAAAAATCTGCACAATCACTTTTGTCATTAGCACAGAAAACACTACATCAATTTTTCATGAAAAGAACCAGAAACATGGGACACCCCTGACCACAGCAGAGGACGAGAGCTTGGGTCCAAAATATGTAGTAGCGGTTCTTGATGTATGGCTTTCTTTTTGTGTAATAGATATTTAAGATGTATTTCCGGATGTAGTGGTGGATATTGTTAGGTGCCAACAGTTTTTTAAATATTCTCAAGCCCACGTGGATATGTATCCTCTCACTGTAGCTTATTTCTTTTGCAGTACTCTCTAAGGGCTCAAATGTCACAGATTCAACACTAGTCTCCTGCCTCACCATATATGGACTGGTAGTTCTCCATTTTTCCTGAATATTCTTACAATATAAGGTATGGTAGATGATAAAAGGCCTACATTCTTTGTCATTTTTTTTCCATTAAACATGAATTTTTGAATTTTTCTATTTAACTCTCATTAAGTAAGAGAAAATGACTTATTTACAAATTTCATATTAAACTGATTATAATATAATGCTTCAAAATATATTTTCCATAAACTCTAATGTTGCCTCTGTCACAGTTTGTTGTGTGTTTTTTTTTGAGTGTGTTGCAGGCATCTCACATTTCAAATTTCAAAATTTGGTTATATTTGATATATTTTGAAAAAAACTGAATTTTCCAAGTCAATACTAATAAATGCAATATGAATTCTGACATGGATAGACTTGGAATCAGACAGAATACATTCACTTGTTTTAAGGAGCTAAATAGTAGAAATAATTCATATGATCATACAAAAATGCAACAAGGGTTCATTATTTGTTCATGTTGCTGGTTGGAATTGGACCTGATTTTCTTAAGTAGCTTTGTTGATATATCACTGGGCACCTGGATGTAGGACAGAGATATTGCAAAAATATTATCAAAAGTGTAGTGCACTTCCAACTTTGTGCTGTGTTGACTTTGTTATTTTAGATTTCTAGTTCTCAAAAGCATTATTCCTTCATCACATACACAAACACACACTGCAGAGACAGAGAGAGAGAGAGAGAGATAGAGAGAGAGATATGTAGGAGCGAGGTAGCGTGGAACATATAAAAAAAATCAAAGTAACTGACACAGAAACAGGTCAGTGAAACTGGCATTACATCACTGTCTTATACACCAAACTAAAAAGACAACTCTTATAACCTCCTATGCCATAAATATAGCCATGACACCACATGTAATGTCAATTTAAAAATTGTCACCCGGGGTATACGTTATGTCAAAATAATGTAATTCTTAACAATAAGCAGTCTTTATAACAAATGAGGTTTGTTTACATATGTTTCTGCAGGTTCATGTCAGGCATGTCACATGACCTTATAAATACTGCTCTTATTGTTTGTAACATTACATATGTTATTAACAAAAATAATGCACTCAAATGATGCAACAAAAGGTCAGTAATTATTTAAGAATTATTGTTACACTGATGTCTGCAGAGTATTAATGAAATTGGAGGTGGAGAGACATAACACTAACTGTTTCGTCTATGTTTCTTTGTGTGTGTGTGTGTGTGTGTGTGTGTGTGTGTGTGTGTGTGTGTGTGTGTGTGTGTGTGTATGTGTATGTAAATTCACCTAGATTTCCTCTCTCTTTCCCTGTTATTTGGTGTTGGTATAAGGTATAAGGCGGCCCACCCATGTCTGCAAGTTCCTTAATCGTCAAACCGGTTTTTCCCACAGCACAAGATAACAAAGACACACACACACACACACACACACACACACAGAGTCTCTCTCTCTGCTTCATTTGGTGCACCCTCAGGCTACACATGCCAGCAGTCAGCTCAAATCTGTTAGGGCATGCAGATGTAGAAGAACATCAAACCTGTAAAACACATACACAAAAACACACACACACACACGCACACACACTACCAAAGCCCAAATAGGGCTGACACAATCATTAGTTTCAAAAGAACAAAATCTGCCAAAAAGTATTCATAAATGTAGTTTATATTAAACCTTTACATTAACTGGAGCAGTATGATTGAGTATGTGCTAGAGATGCACCGGTACCACTTTTTCCATTATTGATATTTGATATTCAAGTAGCGGCCAGTACCAAGTACAGATAGCAACTCTTATCTACTTTAACAACTAGATGGATGCCTATAAATCCAGATACTTGCAGATTTTATTTCATTACAGCAGCGTTTTGTGCTGCTAATAAGATATAACACTCTTGAATGAGCAGCAGTTACTTGCTTATTAACTGCACCTTAAAAAGTTTAAGCTTCAGAGCCATGAAAAAATATTACTGCCATGATGCAGTAACAAGTACAAGCAGGAAGGCACTTTTACCCAGTTTTAACACTGTGTAAGGAGGATATTTGTCATGACTGTGAAATGTACTTTCTAAAAACTGTTGCTGATCAGTGTTAGTGTGCTTCTTTGTGGTTTTTTGAAAGAAGTGACTGTTTTCTTTGGCATGCCTTCACTTTAATTGCTTAAATACATTCCATGTATTGAAGACTTTACTAGTCGTGCCACCCCTCGAAACACTGGTGTTGCATATTTTACAATGTGTATTTTTTACTACCGCTCGTTTCAAGTGAGAAATAATCCCAAACGGAGAGTGCACAACTCAGTGTCTGTAACCACGATTGTTGTACCTAAAACTACCTGAAATAACGGAGAATTTGGACAGATACAATATGTTACATGTATCTACCTCTCCATACAGCGTCAAACATAAACTGTTTGTGGTTTACCGTGGACTAATTGGAGCATATTCTTCCCTCATTATTGTAAACTGGGCATACGTCTAATGGGCTAACAGGTTTCAATAATATTCCGACAGACTTTGAAGTTACAAGTCGTAAAGAGGTGTGTCCAATGAGCATGTGAGGGCAGCCTGAATCCACTCTCTCCATTTGCGTTTTGTTGACTCACACCTGCTTTCAATCTCGCACTTATTTTCACGCCCTCGTAACTCTCACCACTCAGCTGCTGCTGTGTTGCTTAAACTGTTATAAAGGAGTTGTTTATGCCAAAGCTGCATCCTATAAACTGAAGAGTCTCTCTCTTGAAACCCCAGCCCCTAAAAACAGTGCACAAATAAATAAATCCACTTTGTGCCAGGAATTCCATCCAAACCACTGAGTTGAATCACAAACCTAGAAAAATGTGCACCACTAAAACAAGTTATGCTAGAGTTTGTTCACCTTTACAGATCCTGGGATCTCTTTCTCTTCTTCTCCTTTTACCTTTTCCTTCATCATCATCATAATCATAATCATTGTCCGTAATGGATTCTACACTACATTCTTGTGGATTCCCTGTAATGATGGTCATACGACACTACTAAACACGAATGCTATAGAGATTATCAGAGATCAGCACCTTTGGCAGCACAGTTCTGGTTCTATCTAAGAGGGTTAATTCCAATCTAGATAGAACGAGGCTTTGATCTTCAAAAAGTCCTCAGGTCAAAGAATATTTCTAAGGTCCACTTGGGGTTATATGTTCAAAATATTTGAAAACCTTCATTAAAAAGATTACATGACTTACAAATCTTTCAACAGCAAAAAAACTAATAATAAAATTCCCTGAGGGAGGGCAAGATTTCTGGACTTTTGCTGCATGCTGTAGCCCTGGGGACATGGCTTTTCAAGAGTCAACAATGGCTGTCAAACTCAGAGCTGTAAAACCGGCTGTGGGCATGACGATGGGGTTACTGAACAAAACCTATTCAGCACAAACCTCAGTCACCACAGTGTGCTGAGAAACTAACAATAGCTTGTGGTGTTCAGTAGAAGACAATATTATATAATACCAATAAAGCATTAAGAGTTCAGAACGTATAGTTGTCATTTTACGGTAACTGTTAACGTAATATTAAAAATGACAGTTGTTAGTTTATTTACCATAACAAAACCTAATAATGAAGTCATCTGAATACGGTAAGCGAGAAGAATTATTCATCATTGAATTTGTTATAACTCAGATGAGGGGAACATTTCCTAGGGATAATATAGTATCTAAACGAACATGTGAGCTTTGTTTTGGATTAGTTCAAGGTGGTGATTTGGATTAGTTCAAGATGGTCACACAGCTCCAGGGACATGGAGGTTGTTGGTTCGAGTCCTGCTCCAGGTGACTGTCTGTGAGGAGATTGGTGTGTTCTCCCTGTGTCTGCATGGGTTTGCTCCGGGAGCTCTGTTTCCTCCCACGGTCCAAAAACACACAGTAGGTGGACTGGCAACTCAAAATTGTCCATAGGTGTGAGTTTGTGAGTGAATGTGTGAGTGTGTGTTACCCTGGAATGACTGGCGCCCCCTTCAGGCTTTAATTCTGCCTTGTACCCAGTGATTCCGGGTAGGCTCTGGACCCACCGCGACCCTGAACTGGATAAGGGTTACAGACAATGAATGAATTAATGATCTCAATGTTAGCTCAAAGTGAATGTGGCATAATAATACATATTTAAACAAAAAATAATGTCATTTTAATACTATGCAATACTTTCCATACAATGACAAAAGAGTGGGGAGAGTGATTCAGTTTGAATAACAATTTTCTGTTACACAAAAAATGTTTTTAAATTTGTCTGAACATCTAATACATTACCTTTCTGACAGAAAATGTGCTTTATCTCAAGATTACAACATCAACCAAAGAAAAAACCCCAGATAAAAAGGTTTGGCCACAACATACAAGCCTCTTTACAGGTTGTTAGCTAGGGATGGGCACAATAAATTGATTATTCAAGGAAGTTTGGAAAATTATTTAGTAAAATAGAACAATCCATTTGAATAATTTAAGAATATAACATGATCTTAAAATAAGCATTTGTTTTAGAAAAAAATTAGCTGGTATTAATCATTCATTATCATAAGCAGTCATTAAACCGGATTTTCTAACTTGCAGTTCTATGCTAGCAAGAGTAAATACGAACACCGAGCATGAACAGGTCTGCGGCTTATGAAGGAGAGAAAGACTACTGATAGCATTGCACAATAAAGTGCTCACCAAAGAAATGAAGAAGTCCAAGGGGCATTAATCCACACAAGGAGCACTGACTAACTTCAGTGTGTTTGGAGCACATCCAGACCCAAAGATTTTCAAACCACAGTCTGAGACAAAAAGGAAGGTGAGACAGAACAAGAGCAAGAACATGTGCAATGAGGAGGGAGGGGTGACAGTCTTGGACGTCAACACCTGAACACACGTCCTGCTCTGAGTAGTCATCGCAACACACCTTTCAGAGTGTGAATGTGTGTCCTCGGGCTGTGTGTTTATTATGAGGAATGTTAAGTGTGTGGTTTTCAGGTTTTGTCAAGTGGATTTGTTTCCATAGAGAAGGACAAAAAACACGCAGCCACTCATCTGCTCTCTTCAGGACATTCTGTCAGGGCGTTTCTCATGACCTAAAGCAGAGGTGAGATTCTAAAGGGAACTCTCACTGTTAAGACACGTAAGCATCAGTATGGTGTTCATGTGCAATACTATTAACATTACAACTCTTGAGTGGTGCAGCTGTGTAAAATAAATTAGATTTCTTAAAACCCAAATCCATCTGTGGTTATGTGTCCAAGAAAACTTGTCTCACACTTTCTGAGTTGGTAGGATGGCCTTTGACCTCTCCCCATCATTAATCATGATGCTAGCCAATGTGGGCATCTGTTAGCTAGCATAACAGTTCGTTAGTGTTTTCTTCCAAGGTCCAATGATAAAGAAAATATGAGCTGTCTTGCTTCATGACTTCAGAAGCATGCGCAACCCTCACCTCCCTACCTTAGTAGCATCATTGGAGTGAATGAGCTACAGCTAGTTGGTGGGTTTGGCACAATTAGGTAAAAAGATCCCAGATCATTCTCTCAACAGTTGAGCAAAGAACAATGAGCAAAATACCAAATATAACATGACACTACAGTTCCCTTTAACCCCTCATTGGCTGCACTTTGGCTAAGTACACTCTCCACCAATCATTGCTTAGGGGAAGGAGCCTCAGTTTCATAAAGCTGTCCTTTGCAAGTCTCGACAGACACTTTCCCCTACTCCATGTTAAAGGAATGGATAAAGTGCCATTAAAGTCAACGCTAAGTAACCCCTTTAACTCAAACTTTTTTTTACTTGTTAGTTTAAGGTCTTAGCAATATATATATATATACTACCATTTAAAATTTTATAACACTTGCTAATTTCCCTCTTTTCAAAAGGAAAACACATGTTCATGCTATTCACAATTACACTATAAATTTAAAAATATTAGATTTTAAAGAGAACTTTCTTTAAAGACCTGTCAGTGTATTGTTGTGTTAAGAAAGGAAGGCTACTCAATGCAAGATATTGCAAAGAAACTGAACATATCTTACCATGCTGTTAACTACTCCCTTCAAACTGGCTCTCCTTCAAAAGACAGAAAAAGGAGTGGGAGGCCCTGATGCACAAATGTGCAAGAAAATAATAATAACTTAAAGTATGTAGTTTGAGACAAAGACGTCAACTGACAGTTGCACTAAATGGAACCCGTCAAACACCAGTGTCAGCATCAACAGTGAAGAGGTGACTTCAGGATGCTGTACTTCATGCCAGGATTGCCAAGAAAAAGCCATACCTCAGACTAGCCAATAAAAAGAGAAGCCTGTGATCGGCCCAAGAGAAAAGACACTGGAAGACTGAAAGAAGGTGTTGTGTACAGATGTGTCCAAGTTTCAGGTCTTTGGATCAAACAGAAAAACATTTATGAGGCACAGAAACAATGAAAAGATGCAAGACCAATGCTTAATTCCATCTGTGAAGCATGGTGGAGGCAGCTTGATGGTTTGGTAAAATATGAGATTTAATTAGAGCTGAAGGGACTTTGAAGAAGGAAGGCTACTACAAGATTTTTCAAAGCCATGCCATACCCTGTGGACAACACCTGACTGCGGCCAATTTATAATGACCCCAAACACACCTCTAAAATGTGTCAGCAATATTTAAAATATAAGGAGCCAGAATTCTGACTGTAATGGAGTGGCAGGCACAGTCTCTGGATCTGAACCCTATTGAGCTGTTGTGGGAGCAGCATAAGTGTATGGAACAGAAGAAGGCTGCATCAGGTCAATCCATGTTGTGGGAGATTCTCCAGGAAGAGTGGGGTGAAATCTCATCAGTATTCCTCAAAAAGCTAGAATGCCTAGGGTCATCCAGGCTGTAACTGCTGCAAATGGTGGCTTTTTTGATAAAGGCAATATTTGAAGCACATAGTCATCTTTTCCATTAAATTCAATATTTCTTATTCTGATAATGTCTGTATGTCCATATATATATATATATATATACCCGAGTATTAATGTAGCTGTACATCAAGGTCAAACAGGTTCAATGAGGTTCTTGCACAATTCCTCTCCATTTTTCTTTTATTTGTCTACAGTTAATGTTATTTCCTCTACCCTTCCACCTCTTATTGTGGTCAGCCTTTTCAGCTTATTTCTGATAACGGATACAATTGAATTATTATCACTCTTATCAAGAGGATGATGATAATGATGATCCTTTACTTCCTTTATCACCTCATTCTTCACCTCTTTCTCCCACAATCCTTCCTGTGGCAAGAATTAATTACTACTACGCTTTACAAAATATTAAACAGTTTGCCAACAATGTAGGAGACAAGAGAAGATAAATACAGTAAAATCTATTATCCATTAAAATTCATATAAAAAAGTGAGATCAGTAACTTATTTTTATGGACGGTGTTAGTGACAGTTGATAAGTTGGACAACCTTTACAGCATTGTTGGTAAAATATCAGCACTGAAATAAGGTTTTTATTAAAATACCTGCATTTTAAAATGAGGCTTCTTTTCATGTACATTTTAATAGCTAAAACAACACAGTCCAGTAGCATTTCGACTTCTAATTCATACGGCCTAATTCTTCCATTGGCAACCTCACTAGTTTGCATATTTTCAAGCATTTTAATTTCTGAACAACATTAGTAAATGTTATTTATTATGTGTGTATTATTTTGTACGATACTTGGGGTGGGGGCCCTCAAGAAGGATGTTGCTTAGGGCTCCCAAAGTTTCAGAAACAGCCCTTAAATGAGTAACACTGAAGGTTAATGCTTGCCAGTGGACCAATAAATCTCATTTAGCCTAAAGAGTTTATATTTTATAGTTTTAATTTATACAACCGCAGCTCAATCATTCTTAAGAGCAGGAGGCTTACATTTAAATTATAGTGACTGGAAAACATTCTGAGTCGTCAGGCACCACTGAAGTGACTGATACATGGTATACTGCTCTAAACACCACTTACGACAAATACAACCAATGGGGTTTTGTGTATGTGTGTGTGTGTGTGTGTGTGTGTCAGAGAGAGAGAGAGAGAGAGAGAGAGTAGCAGAGGCTGTTTAACAGGCAAGTGTGAGAACTACTTAGTTCCATGTAGAATTACCTTCACAAACCTGCAAACACACACACACACATATTAAATAGTTAAATAATCTCTAATGAGGTCTAAATCAGCCATGTACCATCTATAAATAACAAACTATTTCACTGTTCTGGGCCCAGTTTCCCAAAAACACAAGATCTTTAAAGATTTAAGATGTAAGAGTGTTCAGTGTGATGCTCATTACTGAATCCTTTGTTCTAAGATGCTTTTGGGAAACCCAGCCCTGTTTCTTAAGACTCTGCCATTCTCAACGTCAGCTTTGCCCATATCAGAGTCTTTTACATGTTCCCCTTTTCATGAATATAAACTTTAAAAATGTCCAAATCTAAAAAGTTAAATATTTTGTACATGTATGTCTGTCAATGTAAACTGATTTTCTGAATTAAGAGGTCATTTAGCATATGAAATCTAAATAATGCTACATCCCTGCTCAGCAGCAGGCTAACAGTCCCACTCAATGAAATGTTATGATATGAATGTAAGTCTGCGACTCAACTTCAAAACTTATATAATTTAAAATCCACTCCAACTTTTTGGTGAAGTTTCTAGTGCCGAGCTGTAAATTCAGTGTGAAATGGTGTTAGCATGTAGCAAATGAATTGAAGATTCATAACAGTATAGACTCAAACATGACAAATGTGTGGCTCAGGAACCAAATCACAGCACAGTTGTTACAGTGTTTCAGTTTATATATTGTCTGTTTAGCAGCTGTGATTAATTACACAATTATATTTTTGGTTACATTTTGTTTAATGTCCGTATCCACTTTTTTGAGCCATGCCACCAGGGAAAAAAAAGAAAAAAAGAAAAAAAGAAAAATAGAAAAATTAAATGAATCTCTAAAAACCTTCCCAGAATGAAGGCTGTTGTTGCACCAAAGAGTAGCGTATGTTAAGACCCTTTGCTTCGGAATAAATGCTGAATGAGCACTGCCATATGAATGAAATAATGTGACAAAAAAATAATTAGCTCATGTTTCGCTTCACGTTAGCATACCACAGAGAGCTAGCATGCTACTATACTAAAGGACCATAAGAGGACAGTGCGAAATCTAGCAAACTAGCACACTCAAAATCCCACGTATAAATCAAGCAACAAACACTGCTGTGTGAGCAAATATGTGTTAAACACAGGAGCGTGTAACAGTGCAGACGTCCTACTAGCTCTGGGAAATTCATCACACACTGTAAGACATTCCACTTTAGACATGGTGCAACAAAGCCATTCTGTGGGTCACAGGCCCAAGATGGGAGGGGAAAAAAGGCTGATGTGCTAAATCAAGCTATTGTGGAAACTCCAAATGACAGTTTCACATATTAGCAGCAGCAGCACTACAGCTTTCTGCAAGTAAATTATTTTTCTTATCAGTATTTGGAGTAAAAATACAGATGTATGCCAAGGTTTGTTGGGATAAATTATAGGTTTTGTTGAAAAGTGAAAGCAAGGTAGACACATCCTTTCCAAAGAAAACATTCCTTCACTGTTTAATGCTTAATCATTGATTAGTCATTAAATTAATTCACTGTCTGTAACCACTCATCCAGATCAGGATCGCGGAGGGTCCAAAGCCAACCCAGAATCACCAGAAAGCAAAACAGGAACACATTTTGAATATTTATATGTGTATATAGTAGGGTGACCAGACGTCCTCTTTTACCCGGACATGTCCTCTTTTTTAGACTTAAAAAAAATGTCCGGGTGGAATTTCACAAACGTCCGGGATTTTGTTTTTCTAGAGCTTACATAGAACTTCGAGAAGCGTTTCGTTCACAAACTAGTCCCGCCCTCCCCTACTCCGTTTGGTTCGCTTGAGTGAGAAGGGGGAGTGGTGAAGTAGCCTAAAATCTTCTGATTGGACGGTCTGACTGTAGAGCTACCGTTATTGGTCGATAACCTTCTCTGTAAACATTTAATTGGTCAGTCTGCACGTCAGTATTACTTGTTTACGTCAGGCAAATCTCATGTACCCACCCTCATCTCGAGCAGCTATGCCGAAACATAAATGTAAGTTCTCTGATGAATTAAAAAATAAATTTCCGTGCCCCCCCCCCCCCCCTTTTTCTTTTTCACCATCTCAGATCTGGTCACCCTAGTATACAACTCTGTGCATATGTTATGGCATAAATTTATTGTTGCTTCTTTTTCAATACATGAAACAAATTATATTAACAAGAATTAGGAACTTGAATAGTTTAATCTGTGTAAAAATGAACTTGTGTTAACTTATTTTCAGGCAGTGCAGTAACGCAACAAATAATCACACAGCTCCTGGGGTTGTAGGTTCAAGCCCCACTTCGTGTGTCCTACTCAATGAAACGTTATGATATGAATGTAAGTCTGTGACTAACCTTCAAAACTTATATAATTTAAAACCTACTCCAACTTTTTGGTGACGTTTTAAGTGCTGAGCTGTAAATTCAGTGTGAAATAGTGTTAGCGTGTAGCAAATGAACTGTCTGTGATGAGTGTTGTGTGTTCTTTCTGTGTCTGCATGGGTTTCCTCCAGGTGCTCGTGTTTCCTCCCAAGGCTCAAACAAATCACGTTGGTACATTGGCTACTCAAAGGTGTCCATTGGTGCCCACAAGTAAGACAGAAAAAGATACAAGAATATTAGTAAGCTGCTAACTGCTGTGTTTATCGGGAAGTACGTAGTATAAGAGGCATTGTAATGGACGTCTTCGAAAGCTGACAAAGCACACTCTCCACAATTTACACACTATTGTACTAAAAACAGATGATCCATGCTTCCAGCTTAGCTCAAGACCCATCCTCAGGAACCGGCATTTCAGACATTACAGGAGACCAGCCTCTGTGGACAGCTCCCAAGACGAAAACCATTACCAACAAATGGCACATAATTTCAAGACTGAGGTTTGCCAAAGAACATGAAAAGAAGCCCGATGTGTATTGGCAGCACTTTCTCTGGTCAGATGAAACAAATATAAACTTGTCTGGGTCAGACGGAATTCACCGCACATGTCCAGGGCCTTCGCAGTGAAGGCTTAGTGCCAAACATGAAACATGGATGAGGAAGTCTGTTAATGTTGGACTGCATGAGTTCAGGAGGTGTAGGGGATTATGGTACACTGAATGGTAGTGTGTACACCAAAATACTATATAAAACAATGCTTGGAAGAAAAGAATATTAATGCTAAATGCACAGTAAAAAGCACAAAAGTGTTTTTTGTTTTTTTAAAAAAAAAGAAGAAGGAATTAAAAGCTATCACCTGGTCAAGTATGACACCTGACCTGAATCCCACAGAGCACCTTTGGGCAGTCTTGAAGTGGAAAGTAAACCCAAATACCCCCTCCAGCATAGAACACCTGAAAATAATCATCTGTGAAGAACAGGGAACATTTTTCCACAGATGTTTGTGAGAGTGGTATCATCCATGCCAGAGAGCTCACTGTAAAACTTCTTAAGACTTTTTTTTCTCGGAAAAGGAGTGATGACCTGTTAGAACTAGCACAAAAAAAAGAGTTTCCAAACTCAGTTATCTGTTCTAACACACACCCTCACACAGCCCTCCAGAACATACTCGCCCCACCCTCTGACTCTCAAACACACCTCACTGTTCCCTCTTCCCACCCAGCCTTAAGGCTGTTCTCCAAATCTGCAAAAAAAATCTGCTGATTGAGTCACTAAAGCCCTTGCCCAGTTTCTTCTGATGAAACTATAGATATGGATAGCGGTGGCTTTTGAACTAGCTGTTTCAAGCCAGGGAAATCTTGATCGCGGTTTGTTATTCCAAATAAACTGCTAGTCCTAAGTTACCTGAACTTGAACTTGATACTGATTGTGTACGCATGGACCTGTGCAGCTACAACAAAAACAATACTTTCCATCAACTCGGCTTCACAAAGATAAAATACAACACCATGACTACTGCCAACATTACACTGAAAGACTGTCATTCTATATCTTACTAGAAAACTGTTGACAAACATAGACAACTTTCACCTATGGCTCCATGTATCTACCAGATGAGAGACTTACATTTGTAGTGAAAAGCAACCCATCCATCCATTATCTGTAACCACTTAACCAGTTCAGGGTCACAGTGGGTCCAGAGCCTACCTGGAATCATTGGGCGCAAGGTGGGAATACACCCTGGAGGGGGCGCCAGTCCTTCACAGGGCAACACACACTCACACCTACAGACACTTTTGAGTCACCAATCCACCTACCAACGTGTGACTGTGGGAGGAAACCGGAGCACCCGGAGGAAACCCACGCAGACACGGGGAGAACACACCAAACTCCTCACAGACAGTCATCAGGTCCCTGGAGCTGTGTGACTGCGACACTACCTGCTGTGCCACCATGCAGCCCTGAAGAACAAAAACATACAAACATGGTATTGGTCATTGTACAAGGTATGACAAAATGTTCCTTATGCATTTAATCCATTTGTGACAGTGAACACACACACACTCTTATACACACACTAGGGCAGTAGGGGCAGTGAACACACACTTCATGTGATGGGAAGCTATCCCTAGCACCAAAGGAGCAGGGATGTTCAAGGGCATCTCAGCCATGGATTGAGGGAGGAGGACAGCGCTGTTCCTTCACTCCCACTGAGCCCAATTTCACTGCCTATCTTAGGCATTTAACCAGGGAGCTTCCTGTCCCAAGTCTTTTCTAAGCTTCTCAAGCTTCTCTAAGGGTTAGGCCATGGCTCTCCTCAGTAGGGTGGAAGCACTCAGCCTGTGTATAACTGTACAAGCTGAAAAACCTAGTAATACTTTCACTGGTGGATGTCTGGAACCATCATAAATCTGTGGTGGGAGGTGGTTGGCTTCCAAACAAGAAGTGAGAAAAATGAGACAAGCTATATATCTTATAGTCTACAAACTTGTCAGATGGAGCTACCAAGCAGGACCTGAAGGCAGTTTTCTGTCCCACAGGCTCTTCATAGTACCTGGTATATGTGATGGGGAAATGCAAACTAATCCTGTAATGAGTAACAATAAGGAACAATAATAATCTAACAATACACTCTGTAATGATTGTCATTCATGGTGATTGAAATGTAGAACATTCTGAGCTTAAACTTATGACCTTAAAGTGCTTATTACATGCTGTGCTTAGGATATGATCCTCGAGTGCCTGTTGGGTAGGAAAAGTGCTTAGCAGAACACTTCTGTAGTTAGATTGGAGAAGTAATGCCTCTAGATATATTTAGGGAAGTCCAATAGATATGTTGAAAAACATCCTGGGTGGAAAAGGTTAACTTGACCTAACTTTCTCCAATAAACGAGATTGGAGAGAATGCTTGACTCTGTGTCTTAATTCCTCTAATTTCTCCTTGGGCCTAAGAATCATTTTGAACCTCTGTATTTCTTCCCGGTGGCGCACAACTGCCATAACACTATAAACAGTAATACACAACATAATATTTTCACAACCTTCGAAGTAATCAATTATAATATAATTAGTAAAATGTAATAAAGGAGAGTAGCAAAGTAGCACTTAGTACAAACTTAAATACAGTACATGAAATACAGCAGGGCTTACAGAGGCCCTGCTAAGGAACTAAAAAATATCTACAGTGAGAACCTGAGAAGGACTGATTTTATCTCATCTGGAAACGATATGCCTAAAGCACTGACTCGGACACACATGCAGGTGTGCTAGCCACATCACAGGGGCAGAGGGGAAGGAGGGTGAAAGAGAGAGCGATCTTCTTTGTAAGAGAAAGTGTTACTGTGTTAGAGTTCTGAAAGAAAAATTCATTTATGGAGCATACAACAGCAGAGACAGCTTCAAACTTGTGCAACAGAATAGCAACAATATCAGAAATATCAAAAAATATGTTTTAAAACTAAACACCTGGTGTCTTCACTGCCCAAACGATTATTAAATATTGATAAAGCCGAATTAACATTGTGATAAACCTGCTCCTGTCCCAGGTTTTGTTGACGATATAAGTGTTGGATTAACTACATTTTTTAAACAACACATTTACAGGTGGGAGACACGGTGGCGCAGCAAATAGTGTCACTGTCACACAGCTCCAGGGTCCTGGGGAGTTTGGTGTGTTTTCCCTGTGTCGGTGTGGGTGTCCTCCAGGTGCCCCGGTTTCCTTGCACGGTCCAAAAACACTCAAAAGTGTCCATAGGTGTGAGTGTGTGAGTTCCCAGGTAGGCTCCGGACCCACCACGACCCTGAACTGAATGAGCGGTTACAGACAATGAATGAATGAATGCTGTGATTTTGCAATTAAACAGCATTTAAAACCAGCATTGTTTACACTATATATTACCCCATATTTATGGAAGGACATAGCGTTGCTTTATTACACCGGCTGAATCAGCCCACTGAGGAACTAACACAATGACAGGAAATGCAGCTTGACGATTCATTAAAATTACTTATCCATCATGAACAGCAAATACTGTTCAGGCAACTCCTCCATTCATCCTCTGGGACTTCACACCCACAGGAAACCAGCACTTAATCGAATGATACAATTGCAGATATGAAGGATGACTCATTAAGGACGAATACACACCTTCAGGCATGACCAGCCAATAAAATTCAAGCTCCAAGTACAGATGTCATTCATTTGTCGTTGTTGTATAGTTATATATGTTTATAATTATGGTACCATTGTTTTAATAACAATAATAATACATAATTTTTATATAGCGCTTTTCAAGAACTCAAAGTCGCTTACATTTTTCAGAACAAATTAAAAAATTAAAAAATATATATAAATATAAAAAAACATAATTTGTATTGCTTGAGTTTTACTGCCAAAATGTGTTCTACGTTGTCTGTGGTCCTTAAATGGGAAACTGACAGGCTGGAATTCACAGTAGTGATGTCACAACAACAAGCACATTTCACCTGCCCATAAAGCCTGTATCAATTTAACCCCAACTAATTATGTTGAATGTATTACAAATGTTTTAGTCCAGTCTGCTTACTGAATGAGGCTCAATAAATGGAGCCCACTGGAATTGAAGGAATTTACATACATCAATCAAAAAGGATAAAGGCAACTCAGTTTTTTTAATTATGTTCCCAGTACATAAACCCACACTGCTATAAGGGGGCTTCTGTGTGGGGAAATGAAATACAAGAAAATGTAGAACATCTTGCATCCATCTTTAGGCCACATACCAAACCAGAGTAGCAGAATCATTCCGAAATAAAACTGCTGCAATAATACGGGCATCCAAGAAACCACTCTTCAAAAACAGGCCATTAACATATGTATGTGTGAAAAACAAAGCCTACATTTGCTGAGTTGCTCCCTTTAGGTTTAAATTAGTTATCCTTAAACTGCAGAAGCCCTGGCAAGCAGCTTGGACTGTATTGGTATTTATATTGATGAAAGCCAGGTGTAGCGATGATAGAGGCAAAGATGCGCTAGCTTTGAACAATTCCAGGAATCCGTGTGCAAGTATTCATTTTGCTCTCTCGCTTCACTTTATTTGGAAATCTTTCGCTACAACTGGCTGCTGTGTGACTTGCGTAGCTATGATGTTGTACTGCACTGAACTCAAACTGTCAAAACACCACAATTCACACATTTCAACCTAGCAATGCTGTTACAAAGCAGAAAGGCCTATTGTGCTTACATGTTTGTTCTCTCTATTACGCGGTGTACTGAATCAGACTGAGCCCACTGGAATGTCCAGACATGTTTCAGTCAGCCTACAAACAAGCATGATGTAGTGTGGACTAAATCAGCACTTTTCCTGGATGAACAAAAGCCTTCCTTATACTGGAAGGTGTGACACAGTCATTGTAAATGGGAGTAATTTAGCAAACCCCTGTAAACCGATCTGAGATAACTTTTGTGGTTTCCCATACAATGGTCACAGGTGGGATTATAAAGAACAAGTTGGTTCTAGATCAGAGGAATTATTCTTACCTGCAATCCTTAAGAGAGCCAACACTGCCATCTGCTGGTTTCCATTCCTTACATACGCCCATGTGGCTTTAATGAGAGACTCCCCACATAGCTCAAACATTTCTGTTATAAAAACATTAATCAGATTGGTCTTATTTGTAGGAAACCTTACCAACTGTTTTTTTTTTACAAGAACCAAGGTTAAACATATTTTCAACAAAAAATATTTTGTTTACGCCAGTAAAAATTTAGCCGTTGATTCAACGTTGAAATAACGTAATGATTGCCGTTTAATTTCAACGTTCTCTTAAGGTTATAAATGAAAGTTAAAAAGACGTCCAAACACAGACATTGAAAAGACGACTATTAGACGTATTTTGGACGTCCATTGACGTTATTAATTGGTCCCGAAATAAATTACTTGTATAAAACGCGTTTTGGACGTCCACTGACGTTATCGATTGGTCACCACTTAACTAACTAACGTTTAAAATATGTCCTTGACGGACAGACTACTTTTAGAACTATTTTGAACGTGTATATATATATATATGTTCATAATAATAATAATTTATATATATTATATATTTTAATTTATTTTATTTATTTATTTTTTTGCTCTGTCAAAGTTTCAAACACGTGATATCGAAAAGGACACAGGATTTTAAGGCCATCTTAATTTGGGTCATATTTTGGAATATTGCGTTTTAATTTCATCAGAAGTATGAGGCTGCAATGCCATTTATAAATGTTCTCCTCAGCTTTGTATAAAACCAGATTTTAAGTTCTGTACTTTACTCTCAATTACAAATGTTTTAATTTTATATTTAAAGGTGTGCCACTCTAAGGAATACATCTCTCTATGCCTATTATTCCAGAATACTTGAATTCTTTAGTTGTAGTTAGGAGCAGGAAACAGACTCTTGGTTGAGTCAGATGTGGAAAACATATGCAAACATGGTAGGCAAGGCCAAAAGTGGCACCTTGTAGATAAGAGAACTGAACAAACACACACACACAACCGGCAACAACATTTTTGCAGATAACTGGTGAATTGCTACACTACTGACCAGGGTTTTTGTGAATGACAATTTCTCCTTTGAGTTATATTCCTTAACAACAGACATAGTTCAGAAGAACTCAAGTGTAGGCAAAATGATAGACCTATATTTTATTTTATAAACCTCCAAAACAAACAGGCTAGGTGTATCCGCCATTAGCCTAACATGCCTCCTGTATATTGTATTTAAGTTATGGTAATTGAGTAAATTTATCTCGCAGCTCTAAAATCTCCTTTAAAACTATAAAGCTTGCATGTTATGTGTGGAGGAAAAGAGAAGCCTGGTGGAGTTTCTACTCGCTGACTGTCCTGAAATTAGAGCCTGTGTGTAGTCTCTGGACCTCAGTGAAGCTGACTGGGGCTTGAGAGAAAATAACCACTTTGTCCAGGGCTGACTCTTTCTGTGAATGCGAGAGGCGTTTGGCGCGACGGGGCTTCAAGTGTCTATGAGCTGTGCTTTATCCCCGGTGTTTACCGGGGCTGTAATTGCTGTTTTGCTCAGCTCACCTGAGGCGCTTAGGACAGGAGACTGGCGCCGTCTGTGTTTTAGTGCGTTAACATGTTGCTCACAGCTCCAGGCCCATCTCCGCGCAGTAACAACAGCTCGGCGGTAGGTGGCACTCACGGTCCGACCACCCTTACAAGTCACCCTGCAAGAACACAAGGAGGGAGAAGTGCTGTAAACTTGCTAATTTTACCACAAACAAACTGTAAGAGACAACACAATTGAGCAAACTTTATATTAGACGCTGTTTGGATCAAATGAACGTTGACAATTTTACTGAATCTAAAATGGCTTCCTCCCTACATAGTATCATGTTGGTCATGAAGCAACAGCTTCTACATCTAAACAGGGCAATATTTGTCTGATATAAAGTCTAATGGATCTCTGTCTGCATATTTTTACTCATTGTTTTTAACCTTTTCTTCATTCAATAAATTATTCATTCGTTTTCTTTAACTGCTTCACTGACTCCATCAGGGTCACATTGGGGGCCTGAACCTACCAAAGCAGGAACACCCCTTGGACAGGGTGCCAGTTCAAAGGGCATCACGCATTCATCCAGTCACTCACACCTGTGAACAATTTCACACACCCAATCGACCCAGTGTGTTTTTGGATTGTGGGACGCACCCAGAGGAAATCCACACAGACACAGGGAGAACACACAAAGCACTTAATCAGACAGTGGCATAAGGTGAGGATCGTACCCAGACTTTAAGAACTGTTTGGCAAGGACACTACATGTAGCACCGCCATGCTGCCCCTCTTATTAACTTTTCTTGAATATTTTTAGTTAAATCTTAAATAAATATAGTCAATCATTGGTGTGTCTTGCTTGTTCAGCATGTTGTTGTACATGTGTGCTCTCACAAAAAAATAATCCTTGTGTATGGAACATAATTGGCAACATTAAGTGAATTCATTCTGAGTTAGGATGGCACGGTGGCACAGCAGGTAACGCAGTCACATCGCTCCAGGGTCGTGGGGTTGTGGGTTAGAGTCCCACTCTCTGAGACTGTGAGGAGTTTGGTGTGTTCTCTCCTTGTCCTCATGGGTTTCCAGGTGCTCCAGTTTCCTCTCACAGTCCAAAAACACATTAGTATGTGTACGCAAAAAAGTTTCCATGGGTGTGAGCCTGAGAGTGAATGTGTGAGTGTGTGTTGCCCTGCGAAGGACCAACAATGCATGAATGAATGATTCTGAGTTAAATAGTGAACCATATCCTGCCTGACACCCTGAACAACCTTGTTTTCCAGGCACTGACAAACTGGATTCATCCCACAAAGGGTGTGATTATTTTCTGATAGGTAGAGTCTGGTGTGCTGGCTAAATCATCGGACTGGCAGTGGAAACCACTGGACAAAATGATCTCAGCAATGACGTTCTTCAGGGAGTCATCCAAAAGTTTGCAAAAAAAAAAAAAACACTGTTAAACAGAAAATTGTAGAAGCCTTCATGGATAAATATATCAAATTATTTGTTTCAGTTTTCAGTGCTAGAAATTAGTTGCATTTCCTGATTTCCTTTCTCCATTGTTCTGGAAATATTACCAGAATATTATTAAATGTCTTCTTTTTTTGGTCTGTTTATTTTCAGACCAAAGGTGATTAATTGCCTTTTTAGCTGTGAATGTTTTCAGACCTGAAGCAAGAGTGGAGCTTATTATTGGTTCTCTCAACTACAATATTGATTCTCTACCAGGATATTGTCAATTTTATATCAATCAAACTTTAAACTGCCCTTAGGCCCAGAGATGTATAGAATCTCTGAAAAATCCACAGTACTACACACTGTTTGCCCAAAGTACCCAGACACCCCTTATACACAGTGAATTTAGTTACTATTATGCTCCCACTGCTGGCACAGCTTTTATTAATCTCCATAGTAATGCATTGATCTATATACTGAGACACATATAAGCAGTGGCTAGACAGAAATAAAGCTTTTCAGCATTGGGCTGTGGAACAGTGAAACTGCATTCTGTGGAGTAATTGAGCACCCCACAATACATTTGATATGAGTTGAAGGTCCAGAAGTGGTCTTCCAACATATTGGTTTTGTGTCTGAATGCAGTAAATACCTTTAGAAGCTGTTAGCACAGTGAAGGAAGGACAGACTTGTGGAGGCTTTTGATATTGTTAATGGGATCTTAACACAAGGCCATGACTGTGTAGGCATGGGAACTGTTCAGCAATGCTGTGGCTTAAACTTAGTAAGCTGTGAGATAATGAATATGGGACCACAACTTATTAAGCTGTGGGAACGAGATAATTAATTAGTGAGCATGGCATAGACAGATGTGGTAATTAGATAGTTAACTATCTAGATGTATCTTAACTATCTAGTTATCCTGTCTTATGCAGCGCATGCAGGTGATACTCCAGGACATAGGCGGCTCTGTTCACACATGAGCTTTGCTCAGACTTGACTTTACTAGGGCACTAGTAAAAATCAGCATTAATTTCAAGGCAGATGTTGTGTGTTCAAATATATATAGATGTCAGCATGGGGTCTTCTAAACAAGCTCACTATTAATAGCTTATATTTCAGAAGAAACACAGGGCAAGCAGAGACCTCTTGGACAGGTTGTGTTTGAAGAAAATATAGTAGGTTATATTGAACAACTGCCAGAGGATTTCTTTAAACCTGAACACTGATTGGCTCGAGCTCTCCGTGTGATGTCACATGCCCCGCCCACAAGTCCTCGGGGAGACAGCTCAAGCTCCAGAGTGTAGAGTAGACTTCAGAAAGGACTCCAGTGAACTACCTCCACACACGCCTCCATCACCAAGTTTTTTTGCGCACTAGGAAGAGAAGAGGTTGGCTCCACCAGCCCAGGCTTTAGTTTGTATCTTGGGTTTTCCTTTTTTTTTTTTTTTTTGCAGTCTCTCTAAATTGTCCTCCCCAAGTCCATCCAGGATGACCGCGGTTCTGGACCTCGGCTCGGATATGCACAGCAACCACATTACCTCCAGCACTTTCAGCAGCAGCGCGCAGAGAGCGCAGGACAGTGCGGGCGGCGAGGGCGCCTTTTACAGCGTGCCCCAGGCCGGACACTGCGCCTCGGCGGCGTACGCACCCCTCACCTCCTACACTTACCACCACCCCTCGGTCAGCAGCGCCCACTACAGCCCCAAGCCTTACGACCTGCCCCTGAGCTCCTCATACAGCGCGTACGGAGCGTACGGAACCAGCGCGTCGCCCACTCCCACTGAACCAGGTGAGACCCGGGAGGGGGGGGGGGTTGCATCAGCAACACAGGGGAGAACAGACCATGGAAAGGCATTAATCCTACAATTCACTTACATTGTGTCTGTCTGGTTGTCTTTCTGTCTGACTACAGTTGTGCGTAAAAGTTTAAGTGATGACATGCTTTGTTGATTTTCTCTGTGACAATAAAATATAGAGCAAACAGTAGCATTACAGAACACACATTAGTGCACCGTCACTAACAAACTAGACAACTATAAGACAACAATATCTATCTATCTATCTATCTATCTATCTATCTATCTATCTATCTATCTATCTATCTATCTATCTACAGAAAGACATGTAGGGTAATGCACATACTGTTATATGTAGCCATATCTATCATGCATATACAAATGCTTTATATTATACAATGATATGCTTCATATTACTTTTGGTGCTGTTTAAAAGAACCTTATTGAAATTTATACCAATGCATTATGATATATAAATTGAAGCTGCTGGTAAAAAACAAAACCCTTGTACCTCCAAAATGGTATATTTAGAGGAGAAGAAACACAGTTTTCATTCATAAATAAAATTAATAACTGAAAATCTGGCCAAATCCATTTAATGGGGTTCAAAGATCCAGTGATCATGAATTTATTTAAGTGCAGTTTCGAATGATGGGACGATGTAACAAAAAAAATGTAAAAAGAAAAACAGTTTAAGGGGGGATTCTATGTAAATGTGGCACAACAACTTTAGACACTTTTAGCTGCTGTGTTTCAACATTTTTAAAAGGTTGATGTATACATTAAGAAAGAAGGAGAAATTGACTCTGAATTCCACGTGTGCATTTGGTCAGAGAAAGACGAGAGCGAGCCGGAGGTGCGCATGGTGAACGGAAAGCCAAAGAAAGTCCGGAAACCACGAACCATCTATTCGAGCTTCCAGCTGGCCGCTCTCCAGCGCCGCTTCCAGAAGACCCAGTACCTCGCCCTGCCTGAGAGAGCCGAGCTCGCTGCCTCACTGGGGCTCACACAGACTCAGGTGAGAACACATACACGCAGCCACACAAGCTCCAGGAATACTCACTTCACCACCCAGACCACCCAGACCACCACTACTGCCTTTCATCTTTATTTGAAGGCCAAGTCCCTTTCAGGAGAGACTTAACCCACACTAAAGTAAACATGATGCTTTTACAGTGAAATAAAGCATGTAGAGAAGAAGACCAAATATGGCAGTAGTTAATAAGTCAAAACTTCAGAAGGAGAACTGCAGTGGAACGTCTGAGTAGCACAGGAACATTTTGTGGTGTGAAATACTTAAGACCCGAAGTCAGCAAGAAAAATGGGTTCCTCACCATAAGGAGTGTATGCCAAAATTTGGGCATGCCATGTTAAAATAAGTTGACCTGCAGGGAACATATATTTGAAGGTTCAGGCTCGCTGTCTATTTGCTGAATTAAGTGAACTGTAGAGAAATAAATAAAATGTGACCTGTGCATGGATTTCACAGTTTGATACTTTCAATAACATTCAACTCAGAAAGCAAAGAAACAAAAATTTAAAACTTGCATTAAATTATATATTTATGTTGGTTCTCTGCAAAAGTTGTGTTAACTCATCATCACTTGTCATTCAAGGGTTAGTTTGAAGGGTTTATTTTAGTAAAAGCATGTGAAAACCATTTGTAGAAGAGTGTTAATGGAACAAATTACCCTCACTTCTGATACTTTTCCATTTTTTTTAAAATCTGTACAAAACCACTGATTCCAACCACATCTCACATGTCATTTTTTTTCTCTTTTCCTTCTGGACATTGTCTCTAGGTGAAAATATGGTTCCAAAACCGCCGCTCCAAGTTCAAAAAGTTATGGAAAAATGGGGAGATCCCCCCAGATCAACACCTTTCCTCGGGCGACTCCCCCCCTCCTGCCTCAACAACACCTCCCCCACCACAGGCATGCTGGGAATTCCCGCAGCACCAGGCTCAGAGTGACGGAGAACCCAACACAGAGCCTGCACCCCCCAACACCACAGCACCAGCCTTATTCAGCACCTATCCCTGGTACTCCAGCTCCAACACACACCTCCAGCCCCTGCAACCTCTCTCACAGCACCAGCCCACCCAGGTCATGGGTACGGGGGCTTTATTCTAACCACCACTACTGGACAGTGAAGGACTTGTACGCTGATACAAGCACAGACGGACACAAACAGAAACACTACACTTCCAAAATGCGCAATCATAAGGGGCCCAAGCACTTTTTGCTACTGGATCCCTATTGTTTTTTTCTTATTGTAAATCGGAATTCTGCTGATTTTTACATTTTCTCTTTCATTGTGTTCTTAGTTGTTTTTTTTATATATATATATTATTGTTATTGTTTTTTCGTTTTTTTTGGTGGCCCATATCAAGGCGCACGTGCAACCAATGCAACGCACATTAAATTATTTTTCTATTTATTTATTTGCTGTTTGTTTGTTTGTTTGTTTGTTTTCCCCTCTTCTGGTTCTTTCTGGAGCGATCATGTGGTGCACAGAACTGTTTAGTTCAAACATGCCAGGTTTTAAAAAAAGAAGGAAACAGGACTGGTCACCAACGTCTTACAGCATTTTCGTACATTATATTCGGCCTGGAGAGGGATCTATCAACCCTGTTTCTACCATCTGTACACAAAATAAAAACTGGAAAAAAGTTAATTCTGATCTCAAGCTGGATGTTTGTCCAAAACCGAATACGAATCTTATTATAACATGATAATAGAGATTAGGTACGTTTCAGTATTTCTAATAATAATCGTAATGCTCTCTATTGGCTTGACACTTTCAGAAATAAAAAGAGCCAGAGAAGGGCTCCCCTGACATGATGGCCATGGTAGGACCTAGTAAGTAAAAATGTAAAGAAGTCCTTCATAATGTAAATAGTCCAGGAAAAATGGTTCTTTAGGAAACGTAAACGGTTCTTCTATGGCATGGCTGAAAGAACATTTTGTGGCACAATTTTTTCCAGAGAGCTAGTCCTCTTTCTGATCTCTGTAATTACGTATTTTTGTATTTGTTAGTCTGTGTGTATTTTTTTCTTTAATGCTTTGTTATTGCAGAGGGAGGCAACTGAGAGCAAACAATGACATCAGCGCCATCGACACCATTCAGTAGCAGTGCATCTACATTCCTTTTTAACATGCAGTCAGAAGTTTGAGACAGGGTTTATTGATTTTCTAAGTGGTAATATGTTAACAGAAAACACTACTGTTTACAGTTTTATAGACAGTTGCTGTTTATTTGCTGAACGTAAAACACTAGTTACAATGCAACAGAAAATATCTATTGTGAAAAAGTTATATATTTTTTAAATCTTTTATGTTAATTTCACGTATGTTGAATTCAGCAAGTAAAAGAATCCCTAACTTTTACAGAAAAAGATCATGTTTAGGTTTTGTTCTCTGTAGACAATGTTTTAATGAACAATGCATATTGGTTTAACTGCAGTGATCAAATCCAAGCGTATTGATCATGGGTGTGAATGACAACCAACACAGGAAGCCAAATCAGGTGGTTTTCGAGTTTAAAGACAGATACAGTGCTCTGGAGTTGGAGCTGGGCTTTATTTTGTTCTGGCGCGTGTGGGATGTTGTGGTGTAATTTTGTATTTAGTGTGTGTGTGTGTATGAGTCTGTACTTGTCTTGCTTCCCCTATGGGGACCACTGTCTTTGCAATGACAGGATGATGTAAGATTTTATAAAAGTGAGGACCTGGAACCTAAAAGAATAGAAAGCCTGCCATTTGGATTCTAAATTTATTTGGGATTTAACATAGGAATAGGTTTAGTTAAAGTGTTATATGTCTACAGAAACACAGGTTTGTAGAAGTCCTCACAAGTAACACCAGACTGTGTGTGTGTGCATGTGTGTGTGTGTGTGGAGGGTGTGTCTCCTCCCCCTGCAGACTCTCTGGAGTCACCGCGCCGCTCCCACACACTTTATGAGCGCTGGAGCAGAAGAGGAGAAGAAGAAAACACACACACACACACATATATATATATATATATATATATATATATATATATGTATATATAAAAGCCCAGCTTAAAAACCGCCTGGAGTGTGCGCACCTCAGAAACTAAACTACTAAACTAAGCACACAGAGCTGAACCCACTCAACACACTGTACATCACACACTAAATATTGCCTCTGTTTCAAACACTGTGAAGTTTAGTGGGTTGAAAGACAGACAGTAACCAACAAACAAATAAATGTATTATTGGATAGATTAATAGACAGATAAATGGTTGAATATATGTAGTTAAGAATAAATATATTAACATTAATATAATACATTATTATATTAGTAATTAGTATATTAGGGTCAGTGCATCTGATGTTTAAGCAGCCTTTAGCTTTTGATTTAAAAATGCAGTGGTTCTCCTGCTGCTGCTGTAGTGTGTGTGTGTGTTCCTCTGTTTCAGCTGCTGCTGATTGAAATGTAACCACATCATTAGTGAGCTGCCTCCGTTCAGCCTCCACCCTCCATCCGCCCCACAGCTCTCCTTCTCACTCACCCCCTCTCTCCCCCTTCCTTAACCCCTCTCTCCTCTCCCTCTCACCATCCCCCTCAACCCCCCCCCCCCCTCTCTCTCTCACCTCCACCCTCTATGCTCCACACCCAGATTAATCACCACCATCCACCAGGGGACATTGCTACCTTCATCATCAACATATTCACAATCATATGCACCATCACCAACTTCATCGTCATCTACATCATTTCAAACATCATCACCATCAACAACAACTTTATCATGACCTGCATCTCCACAGCAACATCTTCATCACCTTCAATATCATCACAATCACCACAATCTTTATCATCTGCATCATCACCTTGTTCTTCATCATCATCATCATCACCTTCACCCTCATTAGAACCCTTTAGAGTCAGAGTGTTGAACAAAGTTAAATACAGCCTGGACTAAAGGGAATTTCCAATTGTGATTCTCCATTGCTTCTCCTGCGTTTTAGTCAAAAGACATAAGCTTAGTCCGGGTCCTGGACCCTGTCCCAAGAGACTTGTGGATTTGTCTCACGTTGATGCTGATCAGAACAGTGCTTCCTTCTGTCATTTGGCAAAAACAAAGTGTCCTTCAAATCTAAAACCAAACAAACACGGGAGGCTGCAAAAAGCTGGTATGTGACACAAACAAACATCTGAACTTGTAAAGAAAATAAATATATCTATCCCAGTGTAAAACATGTAAGTGAACGAAAACATGTGCCAGCATATAGAGATATATCTGGGTACGAATTAAACAAACACTTATGCGCATATGTAACACACCCATGTTTTAAACAAATAAACATATAAATTGAAACAATAATAAAACCAATAAATTGAAATCTGAAAAAAAAACATCATTATGACATTGTAGTTCAAAAGACCCTTTCTAAACGTGGTATTTCGAAAAGATCTTTAAAAAAAACGTGAGTTTTAACAAATATACATAGAAATGCAGGTGAATGGGGAAAGCCATGTGATCTGATCTAATCAGCTATTCATTTGATTAAACCAGTGTTGATTTGATCAAATATCAACCATCATTCATAACCCTGTTGCTGCATGAAGGTGGGTTGTTCCAGATTCCAGATTAAGACTGGAATTATAAGATTTAGGCTGAAGAGAGCTGATATGGGAGAAGCCTGCTCAGAGTGATCTAACTGCAAGTAAGCCACATAATATGGCATTAACATCAACAGGACAGTTACGATTTTAGTAAACACTGATATTTCTGAATGGCACAGAGAAGTGTGTGAGTTTGATTAGAGAGCGTCCACCCTGTGTGTGTTTTTGTGAGAGACAGAGGGTCAAGAACGCACTAGTGCGATCACTAAGGCTTTTGCTTGACACCCCCCCCACGCCACCTGCAGAATGCCCCCCATATCTCTCTCTCTCTTTCTCTCTCTCTCTCTCTCTCTCTCTCTCCATTTTACCCTTTGTTCACAGAAAGATTCCCTGAGCTGCTGAAATTGCTCATAATTGCTGGAGGAAAGGGAAAGCGGACGCACAAAAGGCGAAATGGCTGCAATTACGCTTCGACTCAATGGGGAACGCAGCGACAGAGAATAGTGCACTGCTGCAGAGGGGCTGGGAATAAAAAAATACAACCAAAAATACAAGAAAAAGATCAAATGTAGCCCCTACTCCTATACTTCTTATTGTAATAAGTGTAAATGAATAATTATTTTCATGAACATAAAATTTATATAATTATTATTACTTCCAGATTTTAATTTATATCCACTGAACCAACTTAAGTCTAGTTGGACACCATTGTTTAATTAACTCATCAGAGATTTTTGGTTTAATTTTATTATTATTATTATTATTATTATTATTATTATTACAAGCAACAGCATCAGTAGTAGTAGGAGTTGTGGTAATCATTTGATGTTATGCACTCTCAGTAAACATTCAGCCGTTGATTCAACGATGAAATAACCTAATGTCTGCCGTCTAATCAACGTTCTCTTAAAGTTGAAAATGAAAGTTGAAAAGACGTCCAAACACAGACATTGAAAAGACGATTATTAGACGTATTTTGGACGCCCATTGGCGTTATTAATTGGTCTCGAAATAAATTACTTGTATAAAACGCGTATAAAACACATTTTGGACGTCCACTGACATTATCGATTGGTCGCCATTTACCCAGTAAACAAGGAACGTCCCTGGACGTTCGGAATAGGCCTAAAAGTAGTCTGTCCGTCAAGGACATATTTTAAACGTCAATGGACGTCCAAAATCCATCTTAATAAGTTAGTTAAGTGGTGACCAATCGATAACGTCAGTGGACGTCCAAAATGCGTTTTATACAAGTAATTTATTTCGGGACCAATTATTAACGTCCAAATTACGTCTAATAGTCGCATTTCAATGTCTGTGTTTGGACGTCTTTTCAACTTTCATTTTCAACCTTAAGAGAACGTTGATTAGACGGCAGTCATTACGTTATTTCAATGTTGAATCAACGGCTAAATGTTTACTGGGTAACTAACTTATTAAGATGGAATTTGGATGTCCATTGACGTTTAAAATATGTCCTTGACTGACAGACAACTTTTAGAACTATTTTGAACATCCAGGGACGTTCCTTCTTTACTGGGCTATTATAGCAATGAGAATTCAACTTGTTTTGAGGTTTGTTTGTTTTTTTGGTATCTGTAGATAAATCTTAGAATGAGTGAGTTCAGTTTAACTCAGCTGTTATAATCTCCACAGAAAAGTAGGAAACAAGTTGGGAAGGTACCCAGGACACTGCTGGTCCACAATCGGACTACTCAGATTACTGTCCTGTACAGGATATAACTCATTTATAACCTCCTCAAAAAGATTTTAAATTCACAGAGACTTTTATTCTGAAAAAAAAACTAATATAAATATTACCAACAACTATGAGAGATATAATGAGTATAAGCCTGATATAAAATGATTAAATGATAAAAATGCTGACACTGTGCTCGATTAAATTATTTACTAATCTCATTTATAAAGAATAAGAAAAGAACCTAACGAAGGGGGGAAATGTAAATTTGACTGTGAATGGAAAAGTGCTAAAATGTGGCATTTTGTCTAAAATTCTGTTTAATCACCAGCGGTCCACACAGAAAACGCTGTGCAAAACACTAGTGGACCTCCAACTTTACCCTCAGTGGGTCAACAGTGGTCCGCCGTCTCCTTGCTCTCAAGGTGAACTGATATGATACACAATATACTGATACACATGAATTTAAATGTTGATTTCCACAAACGTTTGGCATATAGTGAAGCATAGCTGTATCTACCCAGATATCACAAGGAAAACCATGGACAAGGACAACATCCCACTGAAAGTGCTAAGACTTTAACCCCTGAGTTTCCAAACAACTTAATGAGTTTTAAGCAAGAGTTCTGTATTTTTAAATCCTCAAAAGGCCATGAAGGTATCGAGGGTTATCCTATGGCAATTTCAGACACGTGCTTTGGGTTCCAGTAATTGAACCTGACTGTTAGAAGATTATATCAACTGAATCAACATTGACCCAGGAATACACCGCAATGCATATAAACAAACTTCAGTGCAATCCGTTTTCTCCCATTGTAACCCAACAAGCCACGCCTCCTGAGCAAGGATTGGTGAAATATTGTTTGTTCTTGCGGTACACAGAATATGACTAGTTTATGTTTGTTTAAGGAGATTTGGTAGAAAATATGATTTGACCCTGTTTAGATTACATCGCGTACACAGTCATCTTTCACCCCCCCAAAAAACCCACAAAAACAGACTATTTCAGTTGTGGCCAAATTAAAGGCCATAGCGCTCAGATAGGACTGAGATAGAGCCACATCTTCCTGTCCAAACTCATCCTGAGCAGTAACTGATAATCTAGTGGAACAGACTTGATTATACAGTGAACTGCTAATGCCAGGCAGGCCTCGAACCGTAAGCCAGAAATAAAATCACCTCTTGGTCGATCCGCCATCATAACGACATTACCGTATAGCTGTAATCTCATGAGGAAAACAGACAGGGAGAGAGAGCGCCTTGTTAATAAGACGTAACAACGTTTCCTCTGGATGGATGATGGCATGAGCCGTCTGACAGAGGAGAACAAGACAAGAATGAAATAATTAGCCCTCACAGTGAAGCCCCTAAATGAGATGGCCTTATGCTGAGAGCTTTTGGAAGCAAGCAAAACACATTCCATTCAGCTTAACTGAACATAAATAAGTCTACAAATGTTTTATTTTGTGCCAAAAACGTATAATTCATTCTTAGGTTAGACTTGTCAGCATTTATTTATCCACTAGTGTTAAACAGGCTGTTTTTATTAATGATGTTTAGATGGATATATGCAAATGAATTGTTTTGATGGCCTGCCCAGGAGTCCTTTGAACTTCAGTATGAATGGGAGGGGCTAAACTGCTATATGCTGAATGACGCCAGGTTGGTTCTGAAACAGGAGTCCTAAAAGGCACAATTCACTTCACTTGACTGGGGCTAGATGGCCCCCTTTCCCAGTCAGTGACAACTAGCTGAAGTGACTGATCTGGACAGTTTGCATTCTCCTCTGTTCTTATATGTCTCACAAGACAAATGTGTTTGCCTCAGCTAATCTGGTGTCACTATGTGATTGGGGGAGATTCACTAAAATAGTGGAACTGGAGACAAACATTTGGGGAGAAAATAAGACAAACAAAAAAATGGACTTGTAGTGAACGTGCAGTTGTACATAGTATGTTTGTTTCTTATTTAAAAAAAGGAGAGCATTTCCCTGAAATGCTCCCTTTAAGTGTTAGATGAACAAAAGAATTAAAAATACACAACATGGCCGAATGTTTGAGTGGAAAAAGTAAGAATATGTGATATAAGTTTTTCAATTGAACAAAAGGGGAGGCAATAACTGACAAAAAAACACTCTTTGGACACTACAAAGGGTTTTTTATTTAAAAAGCACTCTTTCTATGTGGTACACATACATAAGCATCACTCACACAACTTTAACAAGTTCCAACCTAACACACACACACACACACACACACATACACTGGTTTGCTGACCAAAGTCAGGCTTCATCTGGCAATTTGGTCAGAATCTCCACACCATCAGAGGTGATGACAATTGTGTGCTCAAACTGGGCTGACCTGAAAATCGCAAACAGAGAGAGAGAGAGAGAGAGAGAGAGAGAGAGAGAGAGAGAGAGAGAGAGAGAGAGAGAGAGAGAGAGAGAGAGAGGTGTGACTCATTTAAATACATCAAGTGATTCATGTTTAAGGTGGAGCCAAATACTAACACTCATCCCCTTCCATGACCTCTTTCTCCAGTCCACTTACAAAAAAAAAATAAGTCAGCTCATCTTAGTTGCTGACCAAGCAGTGCTGCAGACTGGTCACACCTGCCGATAAAGCTGCCTGACTATTAGCAATTAGCTTGAGGGCGCTCTTCTCAGGAACCTGTGCCGTTAAAGTTAAGCTTAGCTAAGCCAATAAACCAGCTTCATCTTCAAAGTAGCCCAACCAGAAGTAACCTGGGTCAACAGCCAATAGAAAAGCAGCTCTTCTGCCTTCTCACTGATAAATGGCCACTTCAGCTCATTAGCAGTAATGGATGATTAATCCAGGCTGGAGTTTAAGGGCTGTTATGAGCTCTCGAACGTGTGAGAGTCTAGGAGATAAGTGTAGAAGGACAGAATGGGACATGGAACCTTTTGTCGTCCACAGAAACAGCCGTCCACTTGTCTCTAAGGACGCGGAACTCTGAGGTCCCCTCCATGAGAATGGGTTCTAGAAAGGAGTCGTTTGGAAAGGGAGGAAGAAGTACAGGAAGACAACAACTGTTACTGAAATACAGGAATAACATAAACATAATCTTAAACAAATATGTGGACAGGTTTTGTTGTTAAATGTACATAAAATACTGTATGTTTTCATATGAAATTAGGCCATTGTGTATTTACTGGCCTGGGTACATTCATCATGTTATTATCATGTCATTTCTTTGCGCTCAGCAGCTAACACTGCTAACTGTTCACTGGTTTGTGGTGTTATAAGTGAATGGCCAGACTTCTGCTCTCGTCAGCAAGGGAACAATAATAAAATGTAATGCTTTCGGTTGGTAATAAAAAACACTGGAGATCATAATAATATCAAGATGCACACACCTATCGTAAAGGCCATGCCCTCCTCCATCCGAAAGTCGTTGTCATTGGCTTTAAGGAAAAGACAAAATCAGAGAAAGAACGATCAGAATTTGGGTGCGAATTCGAGGGATCCCTAGGTGTTCTCGAAAACACACCTTCAGTGACTCCTGGGTCTACCTCGGGCCTTCTCCCAGTTGGCTGTGTCTGGTGTGCCCTCATTAATCAATAAAATTAATTGTACCAAGTCAAAGATGAATCTCACTCCAAATTAAACTGTGTTTCACTGACAGATAAAACAAGAGTAAACTGTAAATTGCTAAATATTAGTAGCGAAATAGTCATGACATTATAAAATTATAAAAATATTCATATGGCAGTGCAGCAAGCCACTCAACATCGGTGGTTCATCAGCAGGAATTTAGCTGAAACTGATAAGTCTGTGATATTGGCTGAATCTACCAGCCAGTCAATGTATTGTTCAGGCTCTAATACTTTGTCCTAAACCAGAGTGCACATTACAGTCAATACCACTGTCTATGAGCATCAGCATGCGATGTGACACACTGTTTTTGACAGAAGACCCGTGTCTATTTACGATGAGTTGCGCCACTCTGCCGAGTCGTTTGCTTGCATCACTTGCAGTTAAGACACATGGTGTACTTCTAACCACTTGTTGTCTTTTTCATTTACCACTGCTGCGCAAATACTGAAAGACAGAATGATCAAATAAAGCAAATTAACAGAAAACGCTCATCTCTTACCGTGATGCCAAATTTCCGGGTGACCATGGAAATAAGACCCAATCCCGTGTCCGATAAAATATGGACAAACGCAGAAGCCACTGGGGTTTGCAATTTCACTGCAATTCACAGATTACAGCATGGAATTAAAGTTCAGAAACACAGAAGTGGGGAAAAAAACTATAAGTACAGGGACACAAACAAGTGTGCGCTAGAGAGAGAGAGAGAGAGAGAGAGAGAGAGAGAGAGTGAGTGTTGCGGGTCACTTTATCGATTTATCAGAATAACCAGGATGACCTCCAGGTTGCCATGACAGCACAGGTCAGGCTGCCATCGGGTAAAATTACTTTAAAAGGTGGCAATTTGCCACTAGTGAGAAGTTAGCCTCAAACAGAAGCTGAGAGAGAGGAAAGTGGAGCAATTTACTGCATCCACAATGGCCTTTTAGTCTATCAGCTTCTAATAGAGAGATTGATTCAGTATGACTCTGAGAAATGATGGAGGAAAAAGGGAAAGAGTGAAAGGGGAAGAGAGAGAGAGAGGGAGAGAGAGAGAGAGAGAGAGAGAGAGAGAGAGACTGGGACAGAGAAAGATTGAGAGACAAACAGAGGTGGAGAAAGGAGAAAGTGGCAGAGACAGAGGGAGACAGAGAAACAGGAGACAGCAAGAGAAAGAAAGAAAGATAGAGGAGCAAAGAAAAAAAGATAAAAGGCAGAGAGGTCTAAGTGCTCTTTCCTGAGGAGAGGTAATGGTTCCTGTGTGTGTGTGTGTGTAATGACAGTGTTGGTCTGCAGACTCTCTGAACTCGGAACATGGAGAGAGAGAGAGAACAAGAAAGAGAATAAAAGAAAAAGAAGAAAAGAAAGTCAAGGGAGAGACAGACAGGGAGAGAGAGAGAGAGAGAGAGAGAGAGAAGAAAGAAGAGAGAAGACAATAACAAAAACAGCTTCCTCAGACAAAGAGGCACTTCTAAAGCTGTGTAAAACACACACACACACAAACTTTGTAAAGAGCTCCACAATACAATACAACGAAGGCAGAAGGAATATTAAATCTTTCAATCTTTCAAAAATCAATCTTTGACTTTAGGCGTTTGAAGCCAACTCAACTCAACCCTCAGAGGACCAGAGTTATTACTTTAGCCTTGCTCTATTATTCTAATTTAAATTGTGTAATTACACATTTAATTACACAGCTGCATGGTACACAGTGAATTGGATTTGCCTTTAAACTCTATCTACAGTTGGAGTCTGCATTTCTGTTTTGTCTGTTTGGAATTTTGATGTCAGAAACACGACAGAAATGTGAGCGCAGTCCGTTATGAAACAATATAGAGAAATTTCCTCGTAAATATCACTACATATAAAACCAGAATTGGGGACAGTAAAGAATTCAGAGTATAGGAGTTTAACAGCACAAATATAAGTATATTATTAAAAAGATATACAGACATATAATGAAATAAATAACAGCTATCAACTGTTATTTTGCTGTAAACAGTGGTACGTCCCTGATCAGTAAAGCTGAGCTAACCCTATAAAGGCTGCATTTGGAGCACTGAGAGACAGTATGGAAGGATCTTTCTATGTGGATGTACTTCATCGTGCCCTCTTTTCTCCAAAGCCTCTTGTGGCTTTCAGTGCGTCTCTCGGCAGGGAGCTGGACCCTGCTTGGCAGACACTGCATTTCTCCAAGACAGCAGCAGCTAGCCTGTAATTTACATCTCACACACACACACACACGGACACACGTACACGCAGCGAGACGAGCTAACCTGTAATTTACACCCCATTGCAGGGAGAGAACCCCGGTGCACTCTGGGTAATTGCTCGTTCCACGCTAGCCCAGAAATACATTAACTCTATGTAGTGCCGCTCCGTGTGCTACACTGGCAAATGGAGGGTTCACAGCCTGTGCCCTCTTTTCATTCTCTTCTGCGCTCCCTGTCTCTCTCTCTTTTATGTGCTGACAGTTTTCCCACAGGCAGGTTTTTTTGGAGGTGACATCCTCATATTTCCAGTGTGTGTGTGTGTGTGTGTGTGCGTGTGCACATGTGTTTGACAGGGAAATTAGTTATCAGGCATATAATATAAGTGTATAGAAAGTACAGGCTTAATTCTTTTACAAAAAACAAAAGAAAAATGCGCGAATGGTGTGCACTGGAAGATCTGAGTAGGGTGGGAGTGGTAGAGTTAATTATAGTCAACTGTGCCATGTTACTTTCTGAGCTATGGCTTCAACATGGACTTCACACTTTTTCATTTGTAATAAGAATGATATTATGTACAGAACACTTTCAAACATTATTTCACTACTACTCCATACAGCCGAGTCTCTGGGGTAGGGATCCATGTTGAAGTTTGACTCTGAAACGACTCAAGGCTCAAAAATGACACCACATCCTGACTCTCTCAACTCAAATATGACTCCAGCCCCTTACACTGACGGTGCAGCTCATTTCTTAATTGTACCACTACTACTCATTTTTGAGTGTTATTTTGCCCCTGAGACTCAACCCAACCCTTGAATTCCTGTGGATGTCTTGACTACTTGACTCTCTGGTGTTCAGTCTTGAGTCTGCAGTAGGGAATGGTAGTGAAAAGCCACAGGCTTTGCATTGTACAAAAAAACCACAAAGCTGAAAACCTGTCAATAACTGACTCGAGTCTTGAGCTCCCACCTCGGATCAACTTCACTGCATTCATCTCAAATGAAGGTACCTGATAGTGTTGCCAATTACACACAGGGGTTGTCCGGGGCCACACGCAACAATCGCCTGGTCTCTACACTGTCTGGCCACATCCACCAACTTCCTGCCTTGTTCGTCTACTGAACCAATCAAAAACGTCTCTGATGTGTCTCCATGGTAACCTTCAAAATAAACCTAGAGAATAAAGTCAAAAAACAACTATTGTAAACCATTATATAAATAATTAAATCATGTAATACATCTCAATAGTATTTCTAAGCTGCTCAATAAGTGTTAAAGAGGCCAAATTTAAATAAATAAATTATAAAACACACAAATATTTTGAGTGCATTTGCAAATTAATCTGGAGTGCCTACAAATCCACAAAATTTGAAAATAAACAAACCTATTTTTTCTATGTCAGCAAACATGTGATACAATGAGATTTTCTGATTTTGTGCTGCTCCTTATGTATAATGTAATCCACATTAAACCATGCAAAACAAACACAAGAAGCCCAGTTAAATATTAGTGTACTGATAAATATGCCAAAAAGAAGAAGAAAGAGAACTGAGCAAAAACAGCAAAAAATCCAGTATTTCTACTCTTCACTTCTAGGCTTTTACACTGAACAGAGCTGTGGCTCATAGTCGTATAAAGGGACTGGTGATGAAACTGGCCATTCTGAACAGGGTTGTTCAGACAGAGAGAAAGCAGTGATGTGGTGTTTGATCCTTGTGGTATTTTGCCAAAAGCTTCACTGATATTTCATTAAGATGCTGCTTTTGAAGCTTGCGCTCTTTAATCTAACTGTAGATTCTGAGAATTCAATAGTACCGTGTTTCCCCGAAAGTAAGACAGTGTCTTACATTCTTTTTACCCCCGAAAGTCCCACTATGTCTTACTTTCGGGGTATGTCTTATATTGGTAAAAAATGTCGATTTTTGTTTTAACCATAAAATTAACATTTATTAACAACCTGAACAGTATGGTATTCACCATAAAACAGTTTTATAAAAGCAAGTGCCAAGAATGTCTTGTTACAACTGTATCATGACGGTATTTCCATGTATAACATGTAAAACAATGAAAAACGGTAAGAACGAACAGTTTGAATATGTTATACTGGAAGATAAAACAGATTTATTCCATGGCCATGCCAATCAGAGCGGCCACCAGCGGCTGCACGAGGGCACTGAGGCTGGGTGTTGGACCACGGAAAACATTACTGCTGCTCCCGCGGCCTCCACATCCCTCCGCTCATTCCGCTCCAGATCATTCCGCATCCCGCAGTTAATGCAGCAAAAGGTACCGGTACTATGGCTTATATTTTTCCAACGTACAGTTTACTATGTCTTACTTTCGGGGTACGTCTTACATTAGCCGACCCCCCTAAAACCCACACTGCGTCTTACTATCGGGGGTGTCTTACTATCGGGGAAACACGGTAGTAGTAGTGGTGCTCACTTACTATATCAATCTCTTATTTAAAAAAAGCATTTTGATTGATATTTTCCGTTTAATATAGTAGAACATACTGAATATATAATTTATATACAATATTCTTTTAAAATTGACCGACCCTAGTCCCCAAATAAAAACATCATTATTCCATTTCAAAATCTGGGTGTGTATGTGATTGTGAGATAAATGTGTTTGCATTTATTCACCGTAACATCTATGTTAATGATATCTCCATCTTGAAGTTGTCGACTGAAAATGGAGCAAAAAGAAAACATACCATACATTTTATGCTATTAAATATATAACACATTTTAAACTTTACCACATTTTGGATTACACATTTATAATAAAGACAATTAGTGTGCAATTTTTGATCCACTCAAGAGTGAGCTGTAACATATATTATATTAGTGCAGTGGTTCCCAAACTGTTTCCCAAACTGTTTATTATTTTATAATTGACTTTATATAAAAATAATATAATCACAAATCACTTTTACAGTGGAAGTATTCCAGTTAAATTATTACAAGTGGCAATAGCACCATGAGTCCCACTTTGGGAACCGCTGCATTAGTGGCAGTTTGAAAAGACACAGCGTCTGCGGTATTTGGAACTACTTTGAAAACGCAAATTTGGACGTGTGGAAAATATATCCCTGCAGATTTAAAGGTGTGTCTTGATTTCTGCACTGTACTATACATACCTGTCTGGTATGCCATGACACACCACATTGTTTACAGAGGTGCAGACGGATTTGGGGAATCCACCATACCGTAGAGGAGAAGGGTAGGCGTTGTGTCTGATCGTCTCCTGGTGCACTATAAAGTCTATTTCGTCTGTTGTCATGCCAACCTGCAAACAAAACAGAGGAAATATTAGTGCAACAACAACAAACACAAATACAAAAGAAATATTCAGAGCGGATGTTCAAAATCCCCAGACTGCCCTCTTACTGGACTAATGGACAGTTAGAATGAAGATTGTGCAACCCATTACAGCTATTCCTGAATGTGAAAACAGTGTGGGAAATAACTGCTAAGAGATGACTTGATCAAATAGAATATGAGTCAGTAAAGCTTTTTTCTCATCAGCCTCATGTTGATACTAGTGTCTTCAAAAATCGATATATTTATGTGATGTTCTGACAGTAAAACAGCGAGGTGATCTGAACCCAGTATGAATCTGCATATTTTGAGTCTGATAGTAATAATTGTGGCTATTATGAATTTGCACTATACCTTCTTTAAAGTCTTGACTGGAATATCGTGATTTTAATGCAGCATGAATCTTTTACTGAATATGGTAATTGTGGCGCAAGGCTAAAGTCAACATCCAGGCTGTGACTTTCCAGTCGTGACAATTACTGGTGAGTTTGGGAAATCCTGTATGAATTGGCCAGTTAAACATATTACACAACCTTCTCTGGTGAATCTAATGCAACTCAAACTGTGCTTAAGAATACTTGCTAAATTTAGTAAGAATGAGCACACCCTGGGCTCACCCAGATCTAAAATTAGGACAACCACATTCTAGAGGGTATGGGAATATCGTAGTGTTCTGGAAGTTTGTGGTGGAGCGTCCTGGAATGTTCTAGAGGCAGGGGAATGGACCTTGAGGCTTTTTCCAGCGAGGAGGAGAATGTGTCTGGCGAGCTGGCAGGCTCTCCTTAAACCCTCAATCTGCTCTTCATCTTTAATCTCAATGTAATCGGGCCACTCAGGCACAGAGCTGGACGAGATATAGTCTGGCTTCTGGATGTGCTGAGAGAGAGAGAGACAGAGAGAGGGAGAGAGATATCATCATCACAGATGTAGAGAAATGTTATTAAACTTAATGTATGTTCATGGAACAACATTTTATTCCAATTAACTCTGGATTATTTCCTTTGGTCCATTTGCCATTAAATGTTCACAAAGTACATTAAATGGCTACATGGCACCTACATGAACCTTTCATGACAATGTTTGGACAAGGTTTGTCCAGTGCTTAATACTAAATGGATCCTGCACCTCTCATATTTGGAGTGCATGCCTTCCAGAACCTATTTACATAGATCCGACACCTCTGCGTTTTATGTAGAAAAATATAGTCTGAGGCAAACCTCAACAGAAACACAACTATCAATTCGTTATGGACTTTAACACTCCATGCGCACTTGCTAGATCCCTCCACTCTCTGTGTTCCCTTCCCACATGGTATACAAATTAAGCACTGTTTATGTCTAAATGTGTCACAGAGCATTATTATCAAATGGCTGCACTAAACTGTTGCTGAATGATGGTTATTTTTAGGCCAGGATTTGATTTTAAATACGTTACATTTACAAAGCTCTAATAACATGCCAGAGAAACTTATTTGGCAAAGACTTGGCTGAAATACAGTTTTCAATCAAATAGCAACAGCATGCTTTCTTCAGAACCCCTGGGTTTTAAGTATTGTAAATAATAATAATAATAATAATAATAACAATAAAAAAAAGGCCTAGTCATTTAAGCGTGTGTTTATAGCATGTGTTTATAGATTTGACACCTCCCACTCTCCATCCGTTGTACTCTAATAGGAGGAACCCAGATGTTTAGTTTTGTTTCCGTTAAAATCATTAATTGAAAGATAATCAGAGGATACACATTTTTCTCGCATTCAATTCATCAGTTTTTAATTACTGGTCTCCTTGAATTCATTAGTCCATTATGATAAACAGATTTACACGCTTTGGCAATAAAGCTTCTTTTATCTCAGAGTGCGAGAGAGTGAAAGGGGTGGGGGTAAAAATTTTAACCCTGTAGATGTTGCCATTTTGCTGTGCACTAAATATAAATTACGTGGCCACGTATAAGCATGTTATTACTTATTAATTTAATGGACTGTTATAAATGAATATATAAATTAAATATTAAATTGTTATTTTTTGTTATTTTTTCAAGAGAATTTTAAATATATCTGAATAAGCTTCAAATGAGAAGTAATGTTACATGATTTGTTCTTACGTTAGGCACAGCATAAGACGGGCGCACCACAGCAGGTCGGACTACGCTGTGTGAACGCGTCCATTTCCTCCAGAAGAAGCATCGGTGGGGTTGGCCCTGGAGGCCAGGTAGGTACTGCTGGCATGTGGGTGCCCTCCTCAAGAGCCCTGACCCTGATCAACATAAATACAACCAATAAATAGTGATCATACAATCCCAGATGTAGACAATGTTTGTTCAATTTGACTTCAGTTAGGACAAAAAAAAAAAAAAAAGATGAATTCTGCCCAGTGTTATTGAAGGTATTAAAAGTGTTTCAGTCCAGGATGCTTTTAGAATGAGTCAAAGTACAGGGCAGCCAATTAGAACAGAGGTACATCTAAGGCAAATAAGCCTTATAGGCTTAAGTATGAAAAACAGCCTGTGGAAAATAATGGTCATATTAAAATAAATTATGGCTGTTTTGTACACAAAACCACACAAATGTTATAAGTAGATCTCAGGGAAAACAAGAGAAAATGTAGAATATGGTCCCTTTAACAGAATCATGATTCAGCCATAGTACACCATAATACTGAAATGGCTCGTCCGAGCCAGGCGGCATAGACTACAGTAAAAACAGCAAGTGATGCATAGGACGCAAACCACAAAGTTCGAATATATTCAGAGCAGAACTCAGAGGCCACAGACCCAGAATAGATATCCCATAGAGAGAGAGAGAGAGAGAGAGAGAGAGAGAGAGAGAGAGAGAGAGAGAGAGAGAGAGAGAGAAGCTGGGTGGGGAGAAAAGCCACGGACTGTGGCCTTTTCTGATGAAGAGACCAGTGGCAAAGGAAGTGTGGTGGTGGAGGAGTGGGTGGGGGAGAGGAAAGAGACAGAAGAGAGGGAGAGAGAGGGAGGAAAAAAGAAAAAGAACAGAAAGGGGCTCATGGGTGGATAAAGGCACAGCAATGTGGGTGGTGCAATCAAAAGAAAGGATATGGCTGAGGATGTGGAATAAAGTGAACCTCCTCTGAAGTGTGCGTGTGGTACTGAGGCTTCGTTTCTACAGAGTGCGAACTCAAGATTTTGATGCAGCCTACATTCACTATAATAAACAGTGCACCCTGTCCCAGCTGAAACCAGCCAGTAAAAACAAACACAGACCAATACCAAGGATCATCAACAGTCATTAGTCAAAACAAACACACAGCCCCAAATAAAATCAACCAATACTGTCAAACAACAACAAACATCAGTCTGTACCAACAAAACATCAACAATCATTAGTCGAAAACAAACACACAGCAGAAAAAATCAACCAATACTATTCTTGGCGATATGACAAAACACTGAAAAAAGTTGTATTATTTATTTATTATACAACAACACACTATTGCAACATAATAAATGTTATCTTAACGTTATATTAAATTAAATGGTTTTATTGATTTAAAAAAATATATTTTACTACAAATGTAATTATATCAAATGTTTCAAACATTTAGAAGAAGCAACTAAAATAATTCCGTAAGCTTTCTGTGTTTGTATAAAATAAATAATGCAGTGTATATATCTACCACACAACAGAATTTCAGAAAATTGTGTGCATATAAACAGCAAATGTAAAAAAAAAAACAACAACAACATAATTTTACAAAAAGTTACCTTAAAGTACTTCACTGTGTCTAAAAGACTCATTTAAAGAGGATATGACATCATCATGTAAACAACTCAGAATATCACTATTATCACTATTATCACTAGTTATGATGATATTATCACCAATGATACGATATGGCACAGACCTACAACAAACAAAAACCAATACCAAACTGTAAAAATATCAACCTACACTGTCCAACAGCAGCAAATAACAAAAAATATATATATATTAATACTCAATACCATCAAACATCAATCAATACCAAGAAACATCAACAAATGAAAACTTGGGGGATGCGTTCCAAGACCACCCACGAAAAATGAATTTCCGCAAAGTAGAGGAAAGATATATTTTTTTTATGTATTTAACGAGTATTTGGACTTTTAAAACCCTCCCTGTTACTGTTAAGAACCCACCCTTTGCATTAAACAGTCATTCTATAATGTTTTTTAGCTGGAACTACATGTGATATCCTACCAGTTTCTTTAATAGAGTCATTCCTAAGCTGTGATTTAGCGTAAGTAAAATTCACTCAGATGTGGACATGAACAATACATGTACTGTACGTAAGAAATACTTGTAAATTATATATTTTGTCACCTACAGGCCTAGTCTAATACATGTAAATAATTTTTAAAAATACTTTTAATTTACACACCATAAGAAAATGATATTTTAAGGCGAAATAGCGGCCATAAGCCCCCTTGAAAAAACCCGCGAAGTAGCAAATCCGCGAAAGATGAACAGCGAAGTAGCAATGGATTACTGTATTACTAAAAACCAGCAATAAACATAAAAATATTGAACTGCTCCTTTCCCTGACAACAGTCCAAACTGTCCTTTTCATCTCTGGCAAATAGAACTCAATGTCGGTTCATCCTGAAAACCACATGAATCATGGACACATTGAACAACATGACAGTTTTTCATGCGGTGCTGTCTGAGGGCTTGAAGGTTATGCTCATACAACTGTGGTTAGTGGCCTTTTCCTACATGGACTGAGACTTTCTTCAGTCTTTTCACAGTATATATGAGAAATGTTCTGATGAACTGTTTGACAATTCTCTCACAATGTCTGGCACAAAATGGGAGCCACTACCCATCTTTACTTGCACTGAGCCTTTGGTGGATACTGTTATTATACATTTTATATTCACTTACTTATACTTGTCTCCGTTTTTTTTTTGGTATTCTTTCATTTCAAAACGGTGAAATTGGATTCTAAAATTTGGATTTGGATTCTTAAATTTGGGTTCCCCTTTGTTGAGTAAAGATGCATCAGCATACTTCGAGTGCACACACCTCTGCACATTGACACAACTGTTGTTTATTTGCTGAATATAAAAATTAAGAAAAATAAGACATGAAACGTTGCCTGTGCAAATGTTATGTGTGTGAGTGACTGGGTGAGTGTGTGAGTGTGGACATGTGTGTGTGTGTGTGAATGTGTGATGCACTGAGACTGACCGGCACCCTACTTTCCACCCAATGAAGCTGAGTGGGATGTGGAATTAATTCTCTGTAGAGACTGTTCAGCTAGTGTCACTGAGGACATCAAAGTTATTAACCAGGATTGTCCAACCTTGCAAGTGTACAGCAACTTACAAAGCAAGTGGCATTAACTCTAAGATGTCTAACTGTAGAAAGACTCTATAGACTACAGACCCCTAATGTGAACTATGTACAAATCCTTGAATTTGACTCAACTTATTTTATATAAACGCTGATTTATGAGCAACGTAACAAACAGTTATTTTATAGCAGATGCATGCATTAATAATAAAAAAAAGAAAGTCGTGCTTTAAGCTCGCATCTGTGTTTAAATGAAGTAAAAGTACTTCTCACCACACACAAACACGCCCCTCACCGCACCGGGCGCCGCCATGTTCCACTCACAGCGGTGGTCACGTGACTCATCCAGCATTTAAAGGGCCAATGCCTTCCATTTTAATCGCGTTATATGCCAGTTATGTATTCATAAAGGCAAACAGTTTATAATGTTTATGTCTTCGGCCAATAACGTTCCACACCTTACATTAAAGTATACAGTATATTTTCCCACATTTCATCACATTTGCCCCCCCAAAACAGCCATAATTTATTTAAAAGGCCATTCTACTCATTTCATGAACTGACCATTACCTTATTCATTCATTCATTATCTGTAACCCTTATCCAGTTCAGGGTCGCGGTGGGTCCAGAGCCTACCTGGAATCATTGGGCGCAAGGCGGGAATACACCCTGGAGGGGGCGCCAGTCCTTCACAGGATGACACACACATACACTCACACCTATGGACACTTGTGAGTCGCCAATCCACCTACCAACGTGTGTTTTTGGACTGTGGGAGGAAACCGGAGCACCCAGAGGAGGCCCACGCGGACACGGGGAGAACACACCAACTCCTCACGGACAGTCACCCGGAGCGGGAATCGAACCCACAACCTCCAGGCCCCTGGAGCTGTGTGACACCATTATCTTAGTTCATCATAATTATATATTTAGCAGTTATTTTCAGAAATAATCCACATATCCCTCTGCCCCGGCCATGACCATGACTGTCCGAATTTACCCATTTGAGACCGTGTTAACTACTTGCTCACTATACACTTTCTAGCATAAAAAAACTCACAACATTGACATGATAACAGTTTTTTACGTTGACGGTGATGTGAATGGTGTTTATTTTATTTATTTGTTTGTTTGTTTGTTTACATTGTATTCTCTTTAATTAAAAAAGGTGAAGAATTCATCTCAGTACGGGTTCTTTAAGCTCAGTCTGTGAAAGTTCAAAGTTATAAGGACATAATTTAAAGAGTATAAATTTTCATACATTTCTTGATTGCTTTACATTCTTTTGATTATTTTAACAATTTAGATTGTTTTTAGCAACAAATATTAACACAGTCTACCCAGTAAACATTTAGCCGTTGATTCAACGTTGAAATAACGTAACGACTGCCGTCTAATCAACGTTCTCTTAAGGTTGAAAATGAAAGTTGAAAAGACGTCCAAGCACAGACATTGAAAAGACGACTATTAGACGTATTTTGGACGTCCATTGACGTTATTAATTGGTCCCGAAATAAATTACTTCTATAAAATGCATTTTGGACGTCCACTGACGTTATCGATTGGTCACCAGTTAACTAACTTATTAAGATGGATTTTGGTCGTCCATTGACGTTTAAAATATGTTTTTGACTGACAGACTACTTTTAGACCTATTTTGAACGTCCAGGGACGTTCCTTGTTTACTGGGTACATAGGAATTGTAACTGTGATGCCTGTACATAAACTTTATATTTGAAATTACTGTAATTTATTCTAACAACTCTAATGTACTGAGTAACTACTAAGAAATATTCATTATTTACTGAGAATTCGAAGTCATTATGGAATATTTCATAATAGTTACTGAATAATTTATAACTGTTCAATATATTGATAGCAGTTCCTCAATATTTCCTACTAGTTCATATAATATTTCATAATATACATTTAAAAATAAAGGCTCTACAAAGGGTTCTTTGAGCAACGCCATAGAAGAACCAATTTTGGTTCCATAAAGAACTGTGTCTGTTAAAGATATGTGTGTGAAGCACCTTCTAAAGGTTTAAAGAAACTTTACTTAAAACGTTTCTTTACCAGTTTAAAAGTTATTAGCACAAAATGGTTCTGTATAGAACTAAAGGTATCCTGTGGGGTTTCTCAAAGAACCCTTTGTAGCAGACTTATTTTTAAGAATATACTGTGAAGGATCCAGTAACTACTAAGAAATATTCAGGAACTGCTATGATTTTAATAAACAATTATAAATTATTCAGCACCTACTCAGAATTATGTCAAACTATTGTAAATGTCTAAGTAACTGCTATGAAACGTTATGAGCGAGAATAAATAAACAAAATGGAGGGCCCACATGCAGGATTTAAAGGGTTAAGGAGCACGTTGTCTATAAATGTCTCTACGGCAACGATGAACTGACCACAGCTTGTAGCAGTCTCTACAGGAGCAGAGTGAAGTGTTCCTCTCCACAGCTGTATCAGAGCACCATGAAGCTGTATTTCCATAAATCCTCCTCCATAATAAAGTGTGCTTTGTGTACATTCTCTAATCCTCCACTTTAGCAGTATTTCCATGTCTGATGGTCCTCAGGCTGGTCTTTATTGTGGAGCGAAGGGGTAGATGGGTGAAGGGCAGGAGGCTAATGCTGCACCTGCTGACCACCAGAGACCCCTGGACTCCCAGACCACTCTGACCTGCTCCTTTAGAGTCCAGGCCACTTCAGACTGAGAGGCTCCTCCTTCATCTAGAGAGCTACTTAAAGAAATGTGGAGCATCAACTACACAACATTTCCATATAGATGTATGATAATTGATTTTCAGTAATACAACATAAAGCTGATCACAGAGAGGAGGAGTGTGTAATGATTATGATGGTAATTCTCCGCAGCATCCAACATTTCAAACCATTGGTGGCAGTGTGAAAATTAAGCGATGTGTGTGTGTCCAGAGTGATACATATAAATGCCAATGATTCAGATATAACAGAAAGCTTTGGGATATTGAAAATGCAAGGATCTTACAGTAGACAACATTAGTCATTCAGGTTTAAATGTTGTTCACAGCCTTGAGAAACATAAGTGAGGACACTGGTGGCTTTGATGCAAAGAACTGGACAGCATCCCTTTGTGGAGCAGTTCTTAAACAAGAGTGAGTGTGTATGTGAGTGTGTGAGAGCCATGAGGTGCTTACAATTTACAATAATGTAATATATATATATATGTAATATTCTGTTGAATATTTATATTCAGACTTTTTCTTGATGCTGATGTGGGATACGTGGAGAGCCTGTACGGCATGGTATGGTTCCCTTGCTGAAGTAGGTGTTGTGGCTGTGTGAAGAGGGCGGTGATATCACTGCTGATAATTGTGGAGCTGAGCTGATCAGCAGGAATCCTCTGCCTCTTCAGCAGAGTAAACACACCTGAAATAGAGCAGTGTGTGAGTCACAGAGACAGAGTGGAGATGATCGGCTGCAGTGTGGGTGCAGTCAGGTGAGGAGGAGGAGGAGGAGGAAGATGAAGATGAGGTGATGATGAGGATGAGGATGAGAAACTCCTCTGGGTGAGTAAACAGGTCTGACCAGAGACACACCATAGAGTGTAATGTGTGACCTGTCTGTCTGGGATTTCAAACACACACACACACACACACACACACACACAGGTTTTGTTTTGACTAAGAGTTGAAGGATGAAATTATTCTACCATCTAGTGGCTGGCTACTGTGTATGTGTGTGTGTGTGGGGTGTATATATATATATATATATGCACTGTAAGATTTCTCTTTTAGAACCTTTCTCTTTTAGAACTTTAGACATTACACTCTTATAACCACCAGTATGAACAGTTCAGACTGTATATGTTTATCTAGAACAGAACAATAAAATCAATCTCAATGACTGTGTACATATTACTCAAAATGTTTGAGAAGTCGGTTGAGTTGCCCTTTATGAACTCTTCGGCGGTGTCTCCCTCTAGTGGTCAAAACACTGAAGCGTTCCATTATTTACTGCACAGCTCAGAGTGATTGGTTTTGCCTCATATTTATATAACATTAAATCACGTATATACTAAAACACAAATTATATATGTATATGAGTTAATTTATGTATACTTCATAATAATGTTTAATATAAATGTATTATTTTTTTTAACAAACGATGAACATATTTTAACGCTGCGGTGAACTAGTCGCTGGTTGTTGGACTCCGGACATATTTTGTAGTTGCACCGGATGATCAAACCACAGAATTTATAGTAAAGAGATTCTCCACTCAGTATTAATTTCTGAGCTGAACGCTAGAGGGCGCCCCCGAGAGATTGAGATTTTTTTTACAGAACTCTTTATTTATTCAATACACAAAAGTACCATAAACGCAACGCAAAATTTATATTCAAGCACAGTTCTAGACTTCACCGGAACTATGAGGAAAGATTAAAGAGAGAGAGAGAGAGAGAGAGAAAGAGAGAGAGAGATTCACATATTTTCCTGCTTCATCTACATACATCTGTGGAAAAGTTTCATTGCTACTGCCTGAGCACTTTTTATTTCTATCTCTAGGACTTTTATTTTTATCAACACTGAACAGGAAATGAATTGAATAAAATATTAACTAGATTGAATAATTTAAATAGAAAAAGCAAATGAAAGGTCTAGATTAGAAGCAGAAAAAAACGTGTCCATAGAATGTGCAGGCATTTAACGTTTAGAGACCTATTATATTTAGAGTCCACATGTATGGTCTGTTTCTGGCATTAGAGCTGATATTTACATATGAATTAAACATTTCTAAAGAAACTACGTGCTGAGTTTTAGTACTTATACCTTCATGACCTCAGTGATCACGAACCTCAGCACTTAAACTTGTGCTCATTTTATTAAAAAGGTAAATACAAATAATGAAAGGATATGTTTATGTTTTTCTTAATTCCTTCTCGTAATGTGTTTTCTATCTTTCAAACGTGAAATAAATTCCAGCGACAATACGTGTGAGATTATGTTAATATTAGTTTTTGGTCGTTTAGCTGTTCAGCTCTATTCATTGAGGTCTCGCTACGTCGCGCCCTCTAGCGGTGGCGACGTGTATTGTTTATCGTGTGAGAAAAGGGAAGTGGGAGAACCCTCTATAAACCTGGCTCGGTGGCCACACGTGTGTGTTGTGGCTGTATGAGTGTGTGTTGTTAAAGGTTTGATGAAGTTTTTTTGCCTGTGTTAACGCCTCGTGAGCGATGCTAAAATCTAAGACGTTCGTGAAGAAGACGCGCTCGGGCGGAGTGCTGAAGATTGTGCGGGAGCACTACCTGAGGGACGATATCTGGTGCGGGAGTGAAGTGTGTGCTCAGTGTAAAGATGGAGCTCCGGTTCTGCAGGAGGACGCTCGCATAGAAAGTGATCTGTGTTCATTCCCTCACTACCTCATACCGGACACTAATGTAGTCCTCCACCAGGTAAAAGAGCCTTTACACTCCCCTCCAGTGATGGGTCACTTCAGCTAAACTTAATCCAGCCAGACGTTATTTAGACTTATTCCCAAATATTGATTAACGTTACAGTTGTGAAACAGAAACAGTGTAAGAAGCTCTATAACATTTGCCTTGGCATTTCTGTATTATGTCCTGGGGTCTACTTAAGTAACTGCTCCCATATAATACTACTCCCAGTAAACATTTAGCCGTTGATTCAACGTTGAAACCACGTAATGACTGACGTCTAATCAACGTTCTCTGAAGGTTGAAAATAAAAGTTGAAAAGACGTCCAAACACAGACATTGAAAAGACGACTATTAGACGTATTTTGGACGTCCATTGACGTTATTAATTGGTCCCAAAATAAATTACTTGTATAAAACGCATTTTGGACGTCCACTGACGTTATCGATTGGTCACCACTTAACTAACTCATTAAGATGGATTTTGGACGTCCATTGACGTTTAAGATATGTCCTTGGCGGACAGACTACTTTTAGACGTATTTTGAACGTCCAGGGATGTTCCTTGTTTACTGGGCTGTCACGTCTCATAGTCATCTATGATATTTGTGTGGTGTGTTGAAGTAAGTTACAATACTGTGCAAAAAATATGGAATAGAATTATTGGAGGACGTTCATCCAGCTTTTCTTTGTAGCAAACAAACAACTCACATATATTCCACACAATTTTTGTTCTAAATCTGGAAATTGATGGCTGTGTCGAAAAACATCTCAAACAAACAACAACCAATAACACAACAGAGTTCCTTACCGAGGTGGCAGCATGGCAGGCTGGGATCCACTTTGTCTAGTTCCGTCCTCTTAACCCTCTTAACGTGGGGTCTGTGTGGGCCGTGGGGACCATGGAGAACACTGCTGTATATTGCCAAAAATTACTGAAAGAAATTGTACCCTTGTCTTGTAAAATGCTTCAGGAGTTATCTATTTTATTGATCATCCTTTTTTGTTTTAAGAGTGTGTTCTTCTTTTGAATCCTGACAGATTGATATCCTCGAGGATCCCTTGATCAGGAATGTGATCGTCCTGCAGACGGTTTTACAGGAGGTCCGACACAGAAGTGCTCCCGTTTACAAACGAATCAAAGACGCCATTCATGACAAAGACAAGCATTTCTACACCTTCACCAATGAACATCACAGGTAACGTCCACACAGAAATCCCGCTCACGTCTCATACTCCACACAGGAGCCCTACAGGCTCTTGTTACAACATGAATGCATTTTCCACACTTTCCTCAAGCGTAGTTGATCATCCAAGGTGTATTTCGTGTCTGAATTAGTTTCTTTGGTGTGACTCTCTGAGTGGTCATTTGTATTGCTGTAACACTGTGTTAATATTACTGTATTAATTGTATGGTGATATTGTTTTGACAATAAAATTATTTGGGTGTATACATGATATTTAGGGAGACGTTTGTTGAGCGGGAGCAGGGAGAGAGCGCCAATGACCGCAACGATCGAGCCATCCGTGTGGCAGCCAAGTGGTACACAGAACATCTGAGTGCAGCTCCAAACGCAGAAGATCTGAGAGTCGTGTTGTTGACGAATGACAGAGCCAACAAGGAGAAGGCCCAGCAGAACGGCCTGCTGACCTACAGATGTACGTGGACCAGTTAATTCCATTTCAGTTTCAGTTTTCTCTCCTTTTTTAAATGAGAAAATTATACTATTATTACTGTATTCATCTTTATTCATCTTAGGGCTGTAAGTGTTTTGTTATTTTAGTAATGGTTTGGAGAGTTTTTATTTTTATAACTTTATTTTAATGTTTAATATGTGCTTATTTTCAGGGTAACAAATAATATATTTTTCTTTTGATGTGTTTTCATCTCAGATTGATGCAAAATGAGTAGAGAATTGTGTTAAAGGAACACTACGTAATATTTTTACCTTAAAATTACAGCTCCAAAATAATTGTGATGCTTCACTGAGCAGTTATATACAGAACAGAACCTCTGCCACTGTTACTTTGGGCTCAGCTCTGCAGAAACTGCACTGTGTAACTTCTGGAGGAGGGTAGGAAACCAACTCCCTCTCCCTCCCCTTCTCCATTGATTCCAGTTCAGTGCTGTAAATATGAGTTGCACTAAGGGAGCCCCAAAAGCAAAAAAGGCCAATCTTGCCTAGTGTTCCTTTAACTGCTTTGTTTCTAAACTTCAGTTGTTCTCATATTTTTCTTTGTCTGTTCTGTGTACAGGTGAGGAGTACGTTAAAAGCCTCATTGGTAATCCTGAACTCGTAGACAGGCTGGCAATAACATCTGATGAACAGGTACATACAGAGAAATAAATGAAGATAAGCCACAGATATTGTTGTTCTTATTTGACCTGAAAGTATGGAAGATTCTCCCCTGAGTGCCTTTGTTTTTTTTTGCTGATGTGTTTCTGTAGAATGAAGTCACTGGCAGTAAACTTCTGTTCCCGGAGCACCTCCCTTTGTCCAGGATTCAGTCTGGCATTAAGAGTGGCTCTTTCCAGCAGGGGACCTTCCGGGCCAGCAGAGACAACTACCTGGAGGCTACAGTGTTTGTCCATGGAGAAGGAGACACCAGCACAGAGGTAGCAACTTACAATGTGCTTCTTTGTAGCCGGGACATATTTAAGTGAGTTTTGTGTCGCCAATCCGCCTACCAACCTGTGTTTGGACTCTGGAGCACCTGGAGGAAACCCATGCGAACACAGGGAGAACACAGCAAGCTCCTCTCAGAGAGTCACAGGGATTAGGACTCGAACCCTGCAGCTGTGCGACAGTGGCACAACCTGTGGCATCATGTCCCATTTAATGAGCCTATTTTTAAAAAAAATTGAATTTTTACCTGGCACCTGTGCGTTAACCCCTCAGATGAACTCTGCTGGTCCTGATTTATTGCCTGTTTCTAATACAGTGTTTTCTTTACGCTGTTTCTGTTTACAGATTCTCCTGCAGGGTCTTCAGAACATGAATCGTGCTGTACATCAAGATGTGGTCGCCGTGGAGATTTTACCCAAAGAGCAGTGGGTCGCCCCTTCCTCCGTCGTGCTGCAGGATGATCGACTCAATGATGAAGACACTGAAGAAGAGGAGGCAGAGAAGAAGGTGTGTTTTGGGTGTTTTTGCAGATCAGTGCTTGTGCAGTGTGTGTTAAATTGATGCAACTGGTTTAAACCCATTTTGAATCATCACCGATGGTGTCTCTCGGCTGTTCTGCTGTCAGATGGAAACCCCAGTATTGGAGCCCAGTCTGCTGAAGCCCACAGGTAGAGTAGTGGGGATCATCAAGAGGAACTGGCGGCCTTTCTGCGGGATGCTCAACCAGTCACAGATCAAAGAGGTAACATGGTTAGCACCAAAATACTTGCAGCTTGTTATGTTTAGTAACTTATCATATATAATATAGCAGTGTGTACATACAGTAAATGGTTGTAACAATAGAATTTGTTCGACTTTGTGGTCATGTTTATCCTTTACAAGCCTAATATCACCCACGCAGTATTTCGTCAGTATTCATAGACATCTCTGAGTATTTGTGCATGAAAGGCCTTTGTTAATGGTGTGTACTTACCAGTATTGTTCCCCGTCCTTGATCCCAGGCCACCAGGCACCTCTTCACTCCAGCAGACAGACGCATCCCAAGAATCCGTATAGAAACTCGTCAGGCCTCCACACTGGTCGGGCAGAGGATCATTGTGGCCATTGATGGCTGGCCAAGAAATTCCAGATATCCCAATGTAGGTTTATACAGACCAACTGTCATAGTGATATTTTAGCAGTTTTATTTTTGCCTTTTTATCATTTAGAAACATACCAAACATCTCCATGGGATGCTTTGGCTTGACTTTGAAAAGACTTTAAACTTTAAGCTCACATTTTTGGTGTTCATTGTTAACATAGCATTACATTTCCCAAAAATCTACATGTTGATTTTTGGAACTCCAGGTTTAGGACGCAGGTCTTGGGATCATTGAGCCTGATAAGGACTGGGCTAACTTCTTTTCTGTTGCTGTTTTCCAGGGACACTTTGTGAGGAACCTGGGTGGAGCTGGGGATAAAGAGACAGAGACTGAGGTTCTGCTTCTTGAACATGATGTTCCACACCAGCCTTTCTCTCAGGCTGTGCTCAGCTTCCTGCCCAAAATGCCCTGGGGCATTACTGAGGAGGTAAACACTTTCTGGGTGCTGACAGTGGATAGTGAATGTGGCTGTGAACTAGAGTGGAAATATCAGGGCCATCTGTGCCTTGAGGGAAGGCCTAATATTTTCAGTGAAATGAAAAAACAAAAATAGAGTTCTGTACTCTACAGTTAATTTTATTTACTATAATAAACTTGTATGTGTTTTATTAATTTTACAAATGACTGTAGTAATCCTTACAGTTAAATTACAAGTTGCCCAGTGACATTACATCAACAGCAGGACGAACTCAAAGAAATCACATGCTAGAGTTAAGAAACCCATGTTTGTAACACACATGACTTTTGAAATAATTAAATGACATAATATACTAGTGAGGGCGGCACGGTGGCGCAGCAGGTAGTGTCGCAGTCACACAGCTCCAGGGACCTGGAGGTTGTGGGTTCGATTCCCACTCCGGGTGACTGTCTGTGAGGAGTTGGTGTGTTCTCCCTGTGTCCGCGTGGGTTTCCTCCGGGTGCTCCGGTTTCCTCCCACAGTCCAAAAACATACGTTGGTAGGTGGATTGGTGACTCAAAAAGTGTGTGTGTGTGTTGCCCTGTGAAGGACTGGCGCCCCCTCCAGAGTGTATTCCCGCCTTGTGCCCAATGATTCCAGGTAGGCTCTGGACCCACCGCGACCCTGAACTGGATAAGGGTTACAGATAATGAATGAATGAATGAAAGAAAGTATACTAGTCTTTCTTGTGTTTGATTCTGTTTCCCTTCAGGATCTGAAAGTGAGGGAGGATCTGAGGCACCTGTGTGTATGTAGTGTTGACCCTCCGGGTTGCACGGACATTGACGATGCCTTGCACTGTCGTGACCTGGAGAACGGAAACCTAGAGGTGCGTGTGATTGATTTTATATAGGATATTTTTACAGTTGATTTTACCATTAGGCTGTTGGTTTTTTGAATCAATGTGAGATCATGAAAAGTGGTCGGCGCTAGTTTTGTGCATTGTTGGTTGTGAATGCGTGTCTTTTCTGTCTCCTGCCTCAGGTTGGTGTCCATATAGCGGATGTCAGTCATTTTATACGTCCAGGAAATGCGCTAGACCAGGAGGCGGCCAATAGGGGCACCACTGTCTATCTTTGTGGAAAGGTAAAAAACAAAACAAAACAAAAAAAAAACTATAATACCATATATAATTTTTTTTTGTGGTTTTAACATAATTTTTCAACTGTATATTGTTTTCCCCCTCAGAGGATTGACATGGTTCCTGAGCTTCTGAGCTCCAATCTTTGTTCTCTGCGCTCTAATGTGGAAAGGTATTTGTCTGTAATTTTAAAAACAAATTTATTAAAAACTTTCACAGTGGTATCTAAATGCAGCATGTTTCTCTGTACAGGTTGGCCTTTTCCTGTATTTGGGAGATGAACCACAATGCTGAGATCATCAGTACTCGATTTACAAAAAGCATTATTAATTCCAAGGTATTATAATATTTTTGACACACCTGATAAATAATTTACTGCAAACACACCAACAAATAATTTCTCATTAACTCATTCTTACACACATTTATGAAGCTGTAAGAGACAGAAATGAAAGTGAAACTAGTGCGTGCATGCTGCTGGGGGTCATGTGCATGCTGCTGGGGGTGCTAGCTGTTTTAGTAAAAGAGGAAATAACAGAATTGTTGTGACCTCAGGCTTCTTTGACCTACGCTGAAGCTCAGATGAGAATCGATGACTCCAGCATGAACGATGACATCACCAAGAGCCTGCGTGGACTCAACACGTTAGCCAAGATATTAAAAGGACGGCGAATTGCAAAAGGGTAACAACGAAGTGGTTGAACAGGCTGACTAGTGTCTTTACAAAACTTTGTCTGAAATTACAATTAGTCTTACTTTGTATCACATTGTACAGCAAGTGGTCTAGACCGCAGTTAGCTGCCCCTTATTTATGTTATTAAATATATTGATTTTTCTCAAATAACATGGATGCCTCTGAGCATCTTTCCTTTAACACAAGCTCTTTCAATTAATTAATTTTGAAATTGTTTATGGCTTTTCTTTTTCAGAGCCTTGACTCTCTCCTCTCCTGAAGTTCGTTTTCACATGGACAGTGAGACACATGACCCCATAGACCTCCAGACAAAGGAACTGAAGTGAGTTCAGATTTTTGGCCTGCAATGACACTGTGTCTTTGTTGGAATATTTATACGTGCATCATAGTCACTATGCAGCTCTATGCAGTCACTATGCAGCTATATATATATATATATATATATATATTGTTTAGCAATGTTAGTGTTTAAAGAGAGAACGCTTTATCAATCCAGAAGGAAATAGCATTTTTGTAAAGATGGGTTTTTTTTTGTGAATCCTGACTGTCTCTCTCTGTTTATGCAGAGATACCAACTCCATGGTGGAAGAGTTTATGTTGCTGGCAAACATCTCAGTGGCTCAGAAGATTTATGATGAGTTCTCCGAGTGTGCTCTGCTCAGAAAACACCCTGCCCCTCCACCATCTAACTATGAAATCCTTATCAAGGCTGCGAAGTCAAAGGTACATATGAGCTTTATTTTCATTAAGCTTCGAAAAGCAAAACACAACAATAGGTCAGCACGCTTACTTTGAGATGTTTGGAACCATTATATCAGTTGTTTAGATGCATTAATTACAACATAGATTATGGCTTAGTTTGACCCCAAAAATGTATAAACGCTTCATTTTCCTATTCATTCCACCTCCTCAGGGTCTGGAAATACGCACGGATTCGGCCAAGGCACTGGCAGACTCTTTGAATGAATCCACTCTGAAGGACTTCCCCTATTTCAACACACTGCTGCGTATCCTGGCCACTCGCTGCATGATGCAGGCTGTGTACTTTTGTTCAGGAATGGACAATGACTTCCACCATTATGGCCTCGCCTCCCCTATTTACACACACTTCACCTCTCCCATCAGAAGGTATGATCTTTCTGCAGCGTGTGCTTTCTAGAACTAGAAGAAACAGATGAGCTGTGGGCATGGTGCTTCCTAAGTGTTCAATATTTACAACAGGCCCCCATAATATTATATAAGGTTCATAGATATTAACTATACAAGTTTTGTTGGTTGCTAAATTCAAGTGCATTATTACATTTTTTAAAATCTTTTTATTTTACCATATGTTTCTGATTCGTTGTTGCCCAAATTTCCTAGGTATTCTGATATCATTGTGCATCGGCTGCTGGCAGTGGCCATCAGCGCAGACAGCACCTACCCAGATCTGATGGACAAACACAAACAGGCAGCTCTCTGCAACAACCTCAATTACAGACACAAAATGGCACAGTATGCACAGAGAGCCTCAGTGGCCTTCCACACACAGGTAGAGTGCAACCCCTAACATACACATACACATGTTAAAAAGAATATCAGTGTTATTCTCACGTATGAAAACATCACAAGTGAGCTTTAAGCTCGTACAATTCTTAAGCATGTAATAATAAGCTGTATAATTCTTTTTGCGCTACAGATTTTTTTCAAGAACAGAGGCATTTTAAATGAAGAAGGCTTCATTCTCTTTGTGAGGAAGAATGCTATCATGATTCTCATTCCCAAGTTTGGGCTGGAGGGAACGGTGTTCTTCGAGAATAAAGACAAACCTGGACCACGCCTCATCTTTGACTCTGAGGTTGTCACTGAAATCATATCAACTTTTGTAAAAAATATGAACAGTGATCTACAGTGTTTTTCACTAGAAACCTGGATGGAGCTTTTGTCAGTAACTGATATACACTTTAATTGTCTAGATCTATTTATGCTAGGTGTTTTAAAACATAGATAAAGCAGAACAGAGGATATTTTGTTCATTCTTTTTATCTCTCCAGGGCCCTTCTCTGAACGTAGAGGATACACACACCTTTCACATGTTTGACAAAGTCAAAGTGACAATCAGTCTGGATGCCTCCAACATCCAGCACCAGAAGATCAGGATGGCCTTGGTGGAGCCTGTGGTATGTTCATTTCACCCTCTTTGTCTTTTCCTGTTTCTGAGCTAGCTGAGCTGTGCTTGTGGGTAGTGGAAATGACAGAAAATAGTTATAATTAGTCAGCGTTATTTCAATATCGACTAATAATACAATCAATCTGGTCAAGATGCATGGTAATTAATTTTGTTTATTAATAGTAATGAATGACTATGGTTCCTCAGCTAGCAAGATAAGTCCATTTTGATTCTGATGATGTTTTTTTTTCCCCTTCCAGATCCCAGGAGTTAGTGTATCTTTACCAGAGCCAGAACCAGAAACAAAGAAACCCAAACTGGATCGCTGAGTCTGCCTACTGCCCTAAGACATGGGCATCTTAGTTTCTTTCCATTTTTAATGTTCATTTTATTAATGTAAATATTCTTGTGCACTGTCCAGTACTAAAGCATCTGTGGCTACAACTTGAACATGTTCTGGAGATTTTGATTCTCTGTCCATATTGTATTTCCAATGCGTGAAAGAATTTAATTTGTTATTTCAGTAACACCAGACATGATGCATCTTTAAAACTGGTTTACTGAAATCACTTCCTGATCAAGTTTATTCTGTTAAAGGCTCCACAGAAAGCTACATATGCAAGGCTTTGTATATTTAACAAATAGTATGATGCCTATGAGACTAACCAAAAGATGAATGGTGAACAATTTGTTTATAGATTTGTTTTTACACATGGACAGAGGTGCCTCTAATAAAATGAGTTCTTACAACATGCATGTGATTTATTTAAACTTTTAGAACTGCTTAACCTCTTCCAGGTATGAACCATGGACATTCATTTCTGTAACACACATCTCTGCAAGTTGAGATAATTATTTAGAAAATGTAGGTGTACGTTACTGAGTGGGGCTTGTTGATTTGTATAATAGGACATTGCAGAAAAGATATTTCAGTATCACTTTTGACAAACATGATCCAGTACTGAGCTCCTTGAGTAATTTAGCAGAACTGCTGCTGATACTATTATGTAATTGTTGCCAGCAGTGCATGTAAATAAGTGGATATGATAAAAGGAAAATAAATGAGTTACAATGTAGTTCCATGAATCAGTTCACCAATAATACAGTCCAATGGTGAAAGAAGGGGGTGGAGGAAAAAAAAAATCTACAAACGCAAATACAATGGCTGTTTTGGGAATTGAATTTCATGTCAAATCATTTATTGCAATTTACCAGATACAACACAGCTTAATACTGTATAGAGCAATATTAAACATGCTAATTATTGTGATATGCATTTTAGTGGTTCTGATTAATCATTCATAAATAAGAGCATACATTCATGTACAACATTTGCAAGAAAAAAAGGGCAAAATATAAAAGAATCACATTTGATCATTAAGAAAAAATAATAAAAAAATTAAATAGGATTTAGCATGTCACAATTTAAGTTTTCTGTTTCTAAAATTCAACTTTAAGGCTTTGTTTTCCTGACGTTAAAGATTCAATCACGTGTTAGCAATGCTAACGTCATAATTCAACTCACAATAACAGTTACAACATTAGATCTGTGTATAAAAACATAGTGTAAACATTTCTTCAGAGGTTAGAGGAAAAAAAAAAATAATAAATTTCCCTGATCCGTCCATCATGATAAGTGTTGTTGCAATACCAACTGAAAGACAAGTTATATTTTGATTAATATCCAAAGTATTATCATGATTTAACTTTCTATAATGCTGCATGCAGTGTCTGCTGCACTGCTACTAAACTAATGTGATGTTCCTGTGCTTATTAATGCTAACTTAACACAATCTTTAAATAATTGAAAACAAATATGGATATAAATAAATAAATAAATACAAAACAAATGTTTAGGTGACTGCCATTTTAAATGAACTTTAGTGAAAGTGTGCGTTAGTTTTACCTTTGCCTTAGTGTGTTTAGTGTAACCGAGTCCCTCCTCAGTCATGTGTGTGTCCTGCAGCTCCTTGGTCTGGGTGTCTGTACTGATGGCATCCATGAGACTGGTAGCGCACGCAGAGTATGTGTTATAACCGCTGTCCACCTGAACACACAACATGAGGGACGGATCATACTCGGGCCAAAATAAAGTGATTTTGTACATAATCATGATATAACACTATTACAGGTTGGTAAACCAGACTAAGATCTTGAAAAAATCCAAGAACATTTTCAGCCGCTCAACTGTTTTGCGTCTGCTAAAGAAGTTGTGATTGACACTGTCTGAACACCATCTAAACTAGAGACATCTATTTCTTTTCCACACTCCAAGATTAATCCTTAATCTAGAATTCTAAAATGAAGAGTGTTCAATAGTAAAATTGATCAAAAGCATTAAAACATACGCATACCAACCTGCATGCTGACATCATACGGTGTAAGGCTTCTTTCTGCCAGCAGAGACACAAACATGCGTGTGCTCTCCACATTGGACACGCTGCCTGTCCGAGAGCTAGTCAGCCTCAGTGGAGAGGTTTCCTCTTCTGGATTCCAATGGCAGGCTTCCTCAACCTCCTCTTCTGTCCCTTCTTTTTCCAACCGTCTACCACTGAGCTCAGTGTCTGGAGCCTCTTCTTGCTCCATTTTCGCTGATTCTGGTAGGGAATTTTGACTTTCGCCATGTCCTGGCTGCAGGACCTTACACTGAGGTCCAGGGGAGCAGGTGTCCAGATCCATGGGGGGTAAAGGGTCACTGGGGTGGATGTTCTCCTTGTCCTGGAGGTCTGAGTGAATGGGGGAGATGTGGGTAGGTGAAGCCCAGGTACAACCTCTGTTCCTGGTGCGAGGGTGAAGAGGGGAGCAGCTATGTATGGGAGAACAGCCCTCCACATATGGGCTCTCACCACAGCGGTTCACAGGAGAGGGCCGGTTGCTTGAAGAAAGACTGCCAGGGGACACAAAAGAGAGCCTCTTCCTCTCACCTAGGATGGAAAATTAAAAACCAATAATAACCATGCATTAAGGTTGGATCAAACTTTCCCTTGAATGCAGAATCCAGGGTGTTAGTGTGAGCACTTGATTCAGTTTTTATGTGGATGTAACCGTTTAAACATAGGCTGATGCTGGCAAACACCAACAGACTGTCATTATGTGAATCAAACAGAACAGCACAAGTGTCTGCACCTGATAGAGGAGTGACGGAATGCTGAAGGACAATTGGGGACAAGGTGGGTGACTGAAACACAGGAGAAGATCTTTCTGGAATCATGGGACTAGTCACACTTCCCAGACTGTAAGCCCTGCACCGGTCTTGGATTGGGCTGGAGGAGAACTGGCCCTGCAAGACAGAAATCAAACAGTTTAATGAACAAGGGAATAGTAAGAATGATCTCAGTGGGCTAGGCTCATTGACTCCACATTAAGCACCGAAAGCATAATACTGAGTTTGGTTGTTAATATGTATCTCCAACTAAACCCATTTTAAATATTCCTGTTATATGGTTTTGGCAAGCACTCACAGAGGAAGGTGTATTGGCTGCGATTCCACATTGTGGTGGTGAGAAGATAACTGTGGACATCATCTCTCCGCTGCCACAGTGAACCTCTCTGTCTGGGCTGGGGGGTGTAGAAGACTCAGAGCCACTCCCGTGTCCATCCAGAAATAACTTCCTCCTTAGAGAAGATGAGCTCAGACTCTCCTGAACCTGCTCTGAAGGCTCATCAGTCTTGTAATAATCACCTAGAAGACATTAATGAAAAAAAAACAAACATTTTGTAATATGCCTTATTTTTGATACATGTTTTTGGGAGGGACACTCTCTTTCAACCATGGCTTATTCTATATAAAAGGTGGAAATCTTTGCACTCTTAAAGGACAATATTAAAGACAATAACTCATTTAAATACAACAGTAAAACAATGCCAGTTTGAGGGAATAAAAATAAACCCATTCCTTACCTAATACTTTTTCAAGATCAAAGCCCACAGGTAAAGACAAATTAGTTTGACAGGTGGCTGCACAAAAGGTACAAATGCAGGGGTCATTCAATGACATGAATCATATCATGAAAACAGAAAACATGCTGACTGACTATGACAACAAAAACACATACCGTTGATTTTCTTTGCTGATTGTGGCTCCTCTGGAATAAGTGGAGATAAAGAACCTGCATATTTGGGGGAAGAAAATAAATAAATAAAATATAATGCCTATTCCTTTTAAATATATACAAAAATACCCCCAAAACATACAAACAAAAGCCTAATTCTACCGTACTTTGAAGTGTGACTTACTTTTCACATAGTTTGGTTTCACTGATTGTTTACTTGCTGGGTGTCCCCATGGTGAAGGAACTATTGCACCTTTAGTGAAAAACTTTGGGAGGAAATTTGCGTTATCTCACGTCACATTTTACAGGATGTTCATCAAATTAATGCCATTACTAACAAGAGATTTAACACTCACAGAAGACAGAAATTAAGGATGTCTTACCTGTTCAATAGCATTTTGACGCTTCTCCTCAATGTCAGAGTCCATCCTTTGAGGGGAAAAAAAATCCCATGGTAAAAATTATGAGGTGTTACTCTAGTTCTAATCACGTTTCAGTTATAATCTGCATTAAAATGCCTTACCTGGACTGACTTAGGTATAAAGCCTGACGGTGAATGTCCTCTTGGTCTATGTGCACAGGGAGAAGGCTTGCCATTTCGTCAATGGACCATTTGAACTTGGCTGGTGTCTGAAATAAAGTTGATTTGTTTAACATGAGCATGGTAATTTTGAAACAGGATAATATTTATTAGTAGTATTTATAGGACAATAACCAAAACCATAAACAGGACCTAATTAATCAAAATTGATACTGTGTATCAAGAAATATATTGAAGTGTATTATACAAAACAAAAAGTTCAACAGTTTAACAACTGAGGTAAATTTAGATTAATAAACATTTAAAGGGGCACTCTGGCCAAAATTAAATATATAACTATCACTACATAATTTGAAAGCATGGCTACTTCCCTCCAACGGTAGTACTACTGTAGTACTAAAAGTGAAATAAGTAATAATAAGTGAAAAGATGATTAAACCTCACTTTAAATGATGCATCTTGAAGGTGGGGACAACTTTTGATAACCTATTATTTTAAACATTTGATTTTGTTTATTATTTGTTAGCTTGTCAATGCAGAAAGAATATATTTATAAATTACTGATTGGAAAACAGATATCACACATGTATCATGTCTGTGGATTTCTGTGGAGGTGTTTCTTTTTAAAGTTGTTTTAAGACTTATTTTGTGCAATGCATGCTAGATAATACAGGGAGAGGGCACTGATTAATGGAAACACACACAAACACACAAAAGAAGAAGCACTTAAAACAAATCTTTGCAAATCTAAAACTTTAACTTTACGAGAGAAAGAAAAGACTTTAAATTATTATGCAAATTAATATGCTAATGATTTCTTAAGATATTCTGGACTATTGCAATTGTATTTCTAAAGCCTTACAGTACCCCTTTCGTATTATATATTTCCATCCAGGCCCCCACCTCTCGTCTGAAGCTTGAAAGCCCCACCCCACAAATTGGTGAGACTAGTTCTTTAGGTTTATAATGTAAGAAAACCTGGTTGTTTGTATGCGCCTGTTTGAGACAGTGTTCCGAACACTAAGGTTTTAAAGCAGAAATGCTCAACCAGGCCAGTGACTGCTTATTTTGTTCATTTCTTCTAGAGTGTTAACTACTCCACACAAATGCTTAGCTTTTAACTGCACAGAGTTTTTTGAATAATGGTTTTTGGACATAATGTTATTTTCTGAAGGTGTCTACAAAACTAGAAGAGGAAGCAACTCTTTCCAGAGTGTTGGGCAACACAGTCATAGAAACAAAGTCTTATTTAAAAAAATAAATAAATAAAAACAAACAAAAAAACATGAGTTGTTGACACTTACAGGTGAAGAAGCCTTGGAACATTTGAAGACAGAGGGACTGGGAACGAGCGACTCATGGAGATGGTGGTAGTCTGTGGGACTCTCAAATGGATTGCGGATTGCTGGCCTTCCTGGAGTTTCAGGGGTTATCTGAAATTCAACCACATCTCCCATCCTCTGAGGTTAAGGTTTCCCAGCTAAAGCTTCTGCCCAAATAAAAGAAAGCAAGACACATACGGATCATAAATGAGAGTATGAGGAAATAAACAATACAGTGTTACTACCAACAGTTCACATTAATCATTGCAGGGGCATTAATTAACGACGATTAATACGCTATTCACACGCTACAGCGACGTAAAACATTGCGTGACAATGTCTGTACACTTAAAAAGCTAAAACACAGTCTTTAAAACATAGTCTGTTGCAGACGTTTAAGAAAAATAACCCTGTTAACTCACACACACCAACGACCTCGCCACTGGTTCCTAGGTGCTTCAAACGTTTGATTTAATTTTCCCTCAACACTCGCCAACCAATCACACAAGAGAATGGCCCGAGCGACCAATCAGATCAACGTCCAGTATTTGACGTCGTATCCTCTCCTAGCTCGGTTCAGTGAATCTTATAATTTGACTCGACGCGCCAAAAGGAATCGAGTCTTGTGGCCCCCAAACGACGCTTCATTAATAGGCCAGATAGCGACAAATTAAACATTTTCTGTAAAAACGTAAATTACATTATATTGTGCATAATTATACATAATCTATAATAATTGAATAAATACGAAAATATGTATTGAAAATATAAATGTAGAAGTAGAAGCACATTTGGAATTTTGCAATAAAAATAATTAAATCATGTTTTAAAACAGAATACCGGCGCTATATTCAGCTACATCGTATTAAGATCAAACAAATAGGTTTTCTGAATGTACAAGAAATCACATATTCGGAAACCAATAGAAAAATAATGCGAGTCACGTCTAAAATTTTATTTTAAGGAGTCGGCTCAAGAGTCGATTTGATTACGTTCGACACATCAGTGAGATTCACTAAGGCTACAATGAATTAATATAACAGCTAGTTGTCAAAGAGTTTTCTCAATATAATAAGTCTACAAATTGACATATTTAGACAAACCCTGTTCTGGAATTCATAATCAACGAGGTCAGCGGGTTGTGATACTGTTAAAGAGACCCTGGAGATACAGTGAATTCATCGTTTGTTGTGGTTGTTACGCTAACGGTAGCTGGGTAATCATGGCCAGCGCAGCGAATACGAACATGAACGCCGTGCGGGAAACGATGGACGGTGAGATACACGCATTTAATGTAAAATATGTCAGTGTTAGGAAGCGAGGTTTGTATTTTGTTGACAAATTTAGATATGCACCGTTACCTGTAAAATTCCACAACGATTTATTGCTAAGCTAACTAGTGATAGCTAGATATCCGCCTGAGTACAATTGTGTTCAGACAAGAGTAACCATGTTACAGTGTTAGCAACGGCAGAATTAAATTTGCTATTCATTTTTTATACAAGTATAACGACATTTCTAATTGCAACTCGTTGAACATTAAATTCAGTGTAGTCTAAACTGATGAGATTATATAGCCTATACTATGAAGAATATAAGTTTGGGAGTGAGAGTGTGGAAACATCATTAACTCCGCTGTCCACAAACCTGTTTTGAAATCTCCGTTCTTGTAACGTCACAACACCGGGTCAATCAGAATATAGGTCACATTAGGGCTGCTGCAGCTAGGCTATTTGACAAAATCAGTCAAGTTCTGTAATAGAAAAAGTTGACAAAGTATTTCATTATACAGCTGGTCTCTTGTTAATTCCATACTAGCACATATTAATATGTTAATGTATTTTTGGACATAGTACCTGAGTGTTATGCTCCTTTTTTTAGACAGTGTATGTATTCACATACCATCTCAGGAGCTGAAAGCTGCAGGCAAACTCCTACACATAAAAAGTTTTATAAAAACTGTGTGTGTATATATATATATGAGAGCTGGGGGAGGTCATTAGTGATGTTGAGGGAGGAGACAGTGCTTTTCCTTCACTGCTCCCATCTTGATGGTGGGTGTTAAACAAGCAACCTTCTAGTCCCAAGCTCACTCCCTTAAATATTAGGCTAAAACTGGTATGAAATGTTATTCATTACATCTGTTCTAAGCCAAAAATTTTGAATCCCATTTAATAAAAAATATGCAACTTTAGTCTAAATATTAGTATTTTATTAATCAGACTTAATTCAGTAGTTACTCTTCCCTATAACTCACACACTTAATATTTGTGCTCACCTCTGATTTACTTATGTTTTTCTTCTTTTTTTTAATTTTTCAATCAGTTCTACTAGAGATTTCAAGGCTTCTGAACACAGGACTGGATATGGAGTCCTTATCCATATGTGTTCGTCTGTGTGAACAGGGAATAAATCCTGAAGCCCTCTCATCAGTCATTAAGGAGTTACGCAGAGCTTCAGACTCACTTAAGGTAACTCTGCACTGTTTATGATGTTCTTTGTATTTCTGGGGACATATTCCAGATGAGACATTCTAGCTGCGTTCCAAAGCCTAGGCTGTGGCCATGATGGGATGTGTCATCTGTGGGGCTTTCCTATTAAAACTTTTGGGTCACACAAATGGAATAGTCTAAGTAGACTGAGTCGAGACGTCACCGGACAAGTCGGATCTGCCTTGAAACACTAACATGACTGAATATATTGTATTTGATTGTAATATTATCTTGCAAAGTATTAAACATGGTACTAACACTCAAACTTCAACTTTATACATTTAAATTTCATCTACTAAATTTAAATTTCAATATTACTAAATAAAACATGCTATCTGTGGTACTGTAATATGCCCATAAATATATTACTTAAATGTGGTATAGAGAGACAGAGTTCACAGAGGATTGTGGGTTACTGTGGGCCAAGAAGGATACATCTGTCCTCGAAAATCGCTTTGAAAGTAGGCTGCATTTCTAGGCTATACACATTGGCTATAAACATTTCTAGGTCTTTCACATTGGAACAGCCCCCCCCCTCCTCCCAAACAAATATTATGTCCAAAGGTCATATCACAAGATTGGTATTGTATTCATTATCAGTAGCATTAGTGAGATCAGGTACTGATGTTGAATAATTAGTTCTGGACCACAAACTGCACATCTCTAAGGTTTTAGACAGAGCTCCTTCATTCCAGAGAATGTAGTTGCACTGCTCTGTGGTTGCCTTTATATTGCGCTAATCAATTCTTGGCATTGGGCATGGTGGCATTGGACATTCAGTGCATAACAGACAACAAACTAATACCAAAACAGAACTTTGTCTCAGTGGCCAATATGCCAGTGTTTAAGTAAGAGTAATACAAATGTATTAAGGCCAGTTGCTCGTTATATGCTAATTTTATGCTCTCTCTCTCTCTCTCTCTCTCTCTCTCTCTTTCTTTCTCTTTCTCTCTCTCTCTCTCTCTCTCTCTCTCTCTCTCTCTCTCTCTCTCTCGCTCTCGCTCTTTGTTTGTTTGTTTCAGGTTTCTGTCACACAGCTCCAGGGTCCTGGGGTTGCTGGTTCAAGCCCCACTCCGGGTGACTGTATGTGAGGAGTTGGGTGTGTTCTGCCTGTGTCTACATGGGTTTCCTCCGGTGGTCCTCCTGCAGTCCAAAAACACACAATGGTAGATGGATTGGCTATTCAAAAGTGTCCATAGGTGTGAGTGAATGTGTGTGTGTCTCCCTGCAAAGGACTGGTGCCCAGTAATTCAAGTAGGCTCCGGACCCATCATGACCCTGAACTGGATAAACGCTTACAGACAAATGAATGTTTGTTTCAGGTCTTTGAAAACAATACACTTCAAGGAAAACCTGTCTCACCTACATTGATCCTTTTTCATGTGCCTCCTTTTCTGTGTGAAGTCCTGAAAGAGAGCAAGGTTTGCCTTGTCCATCTGTTCCACCTTGGCTTTCTATTTGTTTTACCCCAGCTGTAGAAAATCTTCAGCACTGTGCAGTTTTGGGGAAGTACATTAACAATAGCTTTTTCATCTGAACTTATTGATGCTTCATGGAAAGTGTCAATATTAGTGTGTTTGTTTGCATATATCCTGTATGTTTCTTTTTATATCATGTCAGTAATATGAGTGTTTTGTTTTTTTTCCCCCTAAAGTTACAGAGAATTTGTATTGTCGTATTGATAGCAAGCCATGGCTCAGATGTTTTGAAACCTGCACAGTGGGCCAGTAAAACGAGCATGTGTTTGTGCGTTCATGTTTTTGTTTTTTTAGCCACAAGATGGCAACACCATGCAACAATCAAATGTTTATTCTCCGAGTTGCATGTTTGATTATAAACATACAACGTTAACCTGTATGGTAATGTTTTGGATAATATTGCCAAATGTATACAAGGTAGGTGTTTAATAAACGTGTAACTTGTTCATGTACAGAAGAAATATATCAATTTATCTTTACATGACATGTTAACATAAATTCACTGTCAGAACTAAAATCTCCAAAATAATAACTTTACAGAGGAAGCAAAAAATTGTTATATTTCATTGTCATTGTCCTACAGTATTTTAATGTTAAATCATTTTGGGTTCTTTCTCTTTTTGCAAGTGGACATTTGACATATCAACAGCAGCTGGTGTTTTGTAATATTAAAATACAGAAAAGAGAACCGTTGTTTTGTTCAGACAGTGAAGATGTCAACACAATAGACTTCTGAAGTCACGCACATGTTAGGGAAATGTCTTGTCTATATAAGCAAATTTGCCTATGACATTTTCTCTGTTGAAATTTGTCACTATTGAGCCAGTGGTAAACAAAGCAGCACAAACCACATATGTTTTGCTCTACGTAGCTGGTGTTTTTTAATACATCAGGCTTATAACTCAAAATACAAACCGAAAACTCCTGCAAGCTTATAAAACAGTGTGCTATTATATCACATGTATTTGCCATTCAAAATTCTGCAGTGGCATATCAGTTTACGTTAATAATTTACATTATAGTCTGGTTGTGTGGACATGAGTTAAACCAACATTTGGACTCAACTGTGATGAGAATGGTGTTTCACCTGTGAAAACCTTATTTAATCTACATTACGCCCAATCTACCTCAAAATGTATTAATTTAAACCTCATTTACACCAGGCTTTTTTCACAGAATCATGTGTTTCCTTTATGTTATTTCTCTAAAGAATGCTTCCTGGTAGCTTTATTTTTGAAGAGTGTAGATCAGCATAAAAGAAAGCTTGTACCCAGTGAGAGCTTCATTAGCGTCCAGCAGCGCTGAGAGTGAGAGGTGGCAGTGTCCTTGGCTCCTGCGGACAGAAGGCCTAGTGTGTGACCCCCACTGTGAGAGAGAACTCATTTAGCTGATGCGCCTTTAATCGCTTCAGCTGTATGGAGACGCAGCCCCTTTCTCTTTAGCAAACACACTCTGAGAGTTCTTCTCCAGGGAGAGCTCATAGACTGTGTTCTCTGATTAAATGTGATGATTTAATTACATCAACTAAACCCAGTATTTGTCCTCACAGTGTTTTGTTTACACAGTAAAGCATGGTAATATATGAGGCTTCTATATGAAAAACGACCAGCAGTAAGTACAACTGGCTTTTGTGGTACACAGTATGGTGTGGAATAATGCAATACAATTTTTAAAAAGTTTTAGTGCTTTATACACTTTTAAAAGCATAGTACTCAGAGTTTTTAGTAGAGTTTCCAAAAATGAATCTTGGTGGAAGAGTTTCACAAGAGGTTTTATGAATAAGGTATTTTTGTATGAAGAACCTTGAGAGTGATGTAGATATCTCACACCCAATAAAAGCCAATAAACATTTTGGAATCTGAAAACTAGAAGCGACATGGTGGTGCAGCAGGTAGTGTCGCAGTCACACAGCTCCAGGGACCTGGAGGTTGTGGGTTCGATTCTCCTCTGTGAGGAGTGTGGTGTGTTCTCCCTGTGTCTGCGTGGGTTTCCTCCGGGTGCTCCGGTAGGTGGTGGTAGGTGGTTTGGCGACTCAAAAGTGTCCGTAGGTGTGATTGTGTGTCTGTGTTGCCCTGTGAAGGACTGGCGCCCCCTCCAGGGTGTATTCCCGCCTTGCGCCCAATGATTCCAGGTAGGCTCTGGACCCACTGCGACCCTGAACTGGATAAGGGTTACAGATAATGAATGAATGAATGAAAACTAGACTGGGTGAATTTTATAGACATACTCCATTCTGTGTCCAATTACCATAATATCAATTGTAACATGCTATGATATGTACAGGAAAGCAGCCAGATATTAATTTCTAGCCAAGACATAATAAACAGATTTTGCCAGAATTTTATGAATTTAAAGTATCTTTGAATTTAAGAAACAGGTAGGTTAACTTGCTCATACAGGGAGTCAGGACATTGTGTGATCAGCTTTATCGTTACTGCCACAGTTCTTCACATCTGGACCCATATGCTGAGTTTCTTGGAGATAGTGTGCTGAGCTGGTACAAATGCCTCCGTCTGTTAAAATTGAATATAACGGTAAACACCTTCTAGATCAGCGGTATTGTGCAGGACTTTGACAGTGTTTTTGACTTTTGTTTATTCAGCAATATGCCAACTTTTATTCTGTAAGTGTAACTTTTAATAGTTATCCTACCACACTGTTTCCTGGTATGGCAGCCTAAAAAAGCTCATGTAATGCAAATTTAATGTAGGTAGGGTTTATAATGAAAGGGTTAAAACTCCAGTAATACAGCTACATTCCACCCAGTCTGCAAATACATGAACACAACCTTAGCTCAAATGCATTACTAGATTTCTACATTTTTTAAGCTTTACAATGTCAATAAAGATACATCAGCCCAGTCTCAAATGGGGCGCCAAGTCCTGTGGTCCTCTACAAAGCCTACAGTCGCATGCATGCCTTTAGAGTAACCTGAAGGGTGCTTTGTTCAAATAGGTGAATTTAGGACAGACTTGTTTGAGCTGTAATCACTTTAGGTGCCAGGCTGGGATTGTGGTTTTAAATGAGCTCATTTGAGACTCTACCTCAGCTCAATCATATTACAAGCAGAATGAATGTCAGTGACAAATCCAATTAATTAACCAATGCATTCACAATCACAGTTTCATTCTTTGTCTTTATGTTGGTCAGACAGCTGTAAAGAAATTGGTCCTCCTCTGCATCTCAAGGAGGTTTTTGGTAATAGGCCACTGCTGAGCCTGCATCTTGGCACTTCTTACCAAATCCAATAGGAAAGACACATAGAGCGTGCTTATGAGTATTCCTTTTATGGATAGAATGAGAACTCAGACACCGTACAGGCTCACTGTTCTCTGAACTGGGACTGGACTTTGGTTGGCATATAATATGACAGGTAAGTGGTTACACCTGCCCTTACTAGACACCAAAAAGACTCTAGCCTTAAGCCAAAAGGGGAGGACTGTCCAATAAGAACATCCCTCAACTCTAGCTGAGAAATGCATACATTTTAGTAAAAAATGTATATATATACAAAAGAGAACATAGTGTGTACTAAGAGACAAAGTGAATATCCATGGCACTCAGTTGATGGTTATTTCTGGACCATGGATTAAATGCTGTATTAAGCCTATATTTCTGATTTATTATGCCATTCAAACACCTCCAGATGGTGAGGAAACATTATCTGAATGTTATAAAAAGTTAATTAAATTAAAATCACAAAAATCATCTTTAATATCCCTTTATATATATATATATATATATATATATATATATATATATATATATATATATATATTAATTAAATTCATGCAAAAGCTCTCTAAGCTGAAAGAGTACTCACACTTAAATATGTTCATGCTTGTGATGTCACAACTATGAATACAAAATACAAAATAGGAACAGTGAAACATGCAGAAACTAGAAAACGTACAGTGTTTGTACAGTACATTAAACATTCTTTCCTGATTGAAAATGTGTTTTTCCTTGATAAGGGCCCTTTAAAGCATATGACAGATTTTGGAGTGGGTCAGAGGATATCTCGGCACAACACTGAATCACCTTTAACAAAGTCACAAACAGCGGCAGAACATGGAGAGTGATGACGGACTCTCGTCGGAATGACAGGTGTTATCAACAAAAGCGGATCAGGCGTGTCTCCTCATGAGCCCGGCTAATGATGTGCAACAGCAGGGGTAGCTAGTTTATTTCTCACCACGAATTAACAGCAGAAAGGTTGCCACTGTGACAGTGGCATCGCTCACAAGTATCACCAAGTAGTCACAGTTAAGGTCATTTATCATCTAGGCTTGAGTACTGTGCTCAAATTGCTTGGAAAATAATACACACGACTTTGCAGGTTTCAGGTCTAGAATTTAACGTTTACATTATGATTGTGAACGTGGAAATACAGGGCAGTCAGTTAAGGCTAAAGAGGATCACTCTCAAAGATGAGCTGGTAGAGTAAGTGATCACTGCCATACGCTATATAGTATGTATAAGATCCATCCATTGTCTGTAACCGCTTATCCAAATCAGGGTCACGGTGGGTCCACAGCCTACCTGGAATCATTGGGCGCAAGACGGGAACACACCCTGGAGGGGGCGCCAGGCCTTCACAGGGCAATACACACACTCACACATTCACTCACACCTACGGACACTTTTGAGTTGCCAATCAACCTACCAACATGTGTTTTTGGACTGTGGGAGGAAACCGGAGCACCCGGAGGAAACCCACACAGACACAGGGAGAACACACCACACTCCTCACAGACAGTCACGTGGAGTGGGAATCGAACCCACAACCTCCAGGTCCCTACCTGCTGCGTCCCTTTAAAACAGGGTAATGGAAATGAGCCCTGTTCTGATTGGCCACCCTATGTTGTGCCTCATTCAACAAGCAGTTTGAACTGAAACACCCCTGAGCCATAAGGAAAGAGGTAGGGAATTTTACATGTAAAATGAATTATGAGGTTTTCATTTTCATAAACACAAATACACATACTTGGAAACCAGGGAAAATAATAGGATATTGGCTGGGTCATTTCAGAGCTCAGCTTAGAGTAATGACGTGAAGTTTCAATGCTTCCGGTGAGAATAGTGAACAAAACTGAATCACTTGTAGACACATGCTGACTTAGTCGGAACTGTAAAGCATCCAGAACACTTAGTTCAAATACACAATTAAGTTTGCCTACCTTGATGTGTAATTATCATATATCCAGACTCTAATGCATGCATTAATTGCTTTAATTAGTGAAGCAATTAAATGAAAAACAATGTCGTGGCCTATAATAATGCATCACCCTTCAGAGAATGTTTATGTAAATTCCCCCGTGTTCTGTTTCGGTTAATGAAATGTTTGTAATTAAATTGGAATTTTGTGTGTTCAAGTATGTAATGATCAATAGTTTTTTTTTTCCACAAAATTAACAATTTTATCTTTTAGCCTTCCAAGCGATGCATGCAAAGCAACAGGGTGTTCTTGTTCGCAGGTACGTGGCAGACATCTGGTATTAATCTAAAGTTGATGAATTTGAGAAAACCCTTGTGCAAGGTTAATTGGAAGTTTAAAATGTCTAATGCTAATTATTGTAGTAAGGAAAATTAATTTATGAGATTATTTTTATTTATTTATTTTTTTAACTGAATAAACTCAATAAAAATGTCCATTTGACCTTAGACGCTGGAAGCATTCACAGCTGCCTCCACAACTGGCTGCAGCAGATTGCAGGTCATTAGCCCACAACTGGAACAAACAGGCCAGAGCTTTTCGAGGTTTTAAATTCCAGGCTATCCATAACCCGCACAGGCTAAACAACATATACAGCTTTGTCTCTTTTATTGCGTTTCAGCCGAACATTCTTAAAAGGTAACGGGCGAGCATATCTACACACTGCTCTGTACTTTCCAGATGATAAATTGTTAATTCTAGCCCTGCACACCCACACTGTTAACCAACCACTAGAATCAATCCCGTCAATAAACCCACATCACAATGGGACACAGAGTAGCATGCTACTGACAATAGAGCCCTGCATCAGATCAGGAACCAGGTAAACCAGCCTGTGCAAAAGCCTGAATTAATAATCACAGTTTTTATGTCTGACTCTTGAATAATCCATATTTTGAATCAGTTAAGTCAATAATTATATCAGCCTGATCCACAAGTCTAATTAATACAAGTCCTTTTGTTAGTGTATAAGAATTCAACTACCTTAAATCTGTTACATATTCACTCTCTCTCTCTTAACGGTAGCTAATCGTTAGCTTAGCGGGTTGGGTGTATGTTTGTGCTAAAGGTGTTCCAGCTGTGTTTTTAAAGACATGCCTAACTCCATTACTGACCGAAGATAGTGGACACACAGCTAATTCACCAGTGTTAAATCAACACCATTAGTGTTAAAATGTAAATTTGTCAACAGTCCCAGTGTTCATTTAAGACTAATAGTGTTGATTTAACACTGGTGAATTTGCTGTGCATCATATATGAAGATCTGTAAGCAAAATAGAATATAAGTTTGTTGAATGCGCTTAGTTCCTGATATTGCATCCTGTCCACTAAGGCCTGAAATGAAAATTCATGTCAATCTTTTGGTTCTTGGTAGAATTGGACACCCTGAAACCGTCATGGGCTACATTCCTTGCCTCCTTTCCTTAGAATCAGTCACAACATTTAGAGCAACAAAATTTACAACTCTTAATCAGCATTCAGCAGCTGTAATTATGAGCGTATTGTTGCTGGCGGAACAAAACCTTACATCCCCTTTTTCATTTAATAAATTGCTTGGAATGTCCTTCACCTGAACAGTTTTGTTGATGTGGGGACTTGTTCGGACAGTGATGATATGCAATGGTATCTGCAATGGGCCAAAATTTAGAAATCGTTCCCAAACTCTTTGCATCTTGACAGTTGAAGTAAACCTATGATGAACTGTACTTGGCTTGTGTATGATGCACTATTTAAAGTCCACCAGTCTCCACAAGCCTATATGTTTATCCAGTTGTAAGTCATGATGTACATCACTGTGTAACAATAAGGATGTTCTTGTTTGCTTTGTGTTTTTATACCAGGCCATACGTACTGGACAACTGGTCCACCTTCCACTTTGCTGTCACTTCTCAAGTTGAACTTTTACATTTTAGTGGTGGCAAGAACAGCACATAAACAAAAAAAAACAGCAACCCTGAGAGCATGTTGCGTTTAATGTTTTGGTGGGATGAATGGAGTTTAATGATTATTTAATCAATGTGTCATTTCGGTTAAGAACCATTCAGTTAGCCTAAAACCCCATGCAGAAGAAAGTTATGTTTGTGGGCCCTTGTCTCTGGGGTCCTAATTGTCCTAATCCTGCCCCCACTTAAACACCACTGCTCGTAATTTCCGAACTTAGTCCAGAGTGCATCCATTCGCATTACTCTCGAATCACAAGCCCCCCGGCACTTAGTTTTTTTTCCAAATGCTGCCTCGCCTCTCATTAACCCACGCACAGCCGTCCGAGTGGCGCAAGACAAAAACAACAAAGCGTCCGGCAATGCTGGGTGACAGCACTGTTTATAATGATTAATGAGCCTGTGGCTTTAGTTGATTACGGTGCTGCCGAGTCTCGATACTTGTTTCAATTAGCGTCCTGAAGGTCGCTAAAGCCAGTCTTTCACCCCTGTGTGCATAATCTATTCCCATTAGCCATGGGAATTGAGGGGGGGCATCATTGTGTTCGGCCCCATGTTCATTCAAATCACCATCACCGCTGAAGGAAGACACCAGCTTCCATATTAGCAGCTCCAGTGAAGTTTCTATTCGAGTCTTCCAGAGGCGACGACCCACTGACCCGCTCCCTCAAGGGACTTCTCAGCACGCATCTAGCATTTAATACATCGTTATGTGTCTAATTAGGGTGGATAGAGTGATATTTATGCTTCATAAATACCCCCTATTCCCCAACAACAATCATTCTCATTACCACCATCCTCATCACCACTGCAGGCTTGGATGGGTCAGATATTGTTGTCGACAGCACCGGAAGCAAGCTGTCATTTTTCATTGCTTCAAGTTACGACTGCAGGCTCCGGTTGGTAAAATGATAGCTGGAAAACTGCACAGTAACAGCAGTCTTATGTTTTACTTGATATAGTGTTCATGACTTTGTAAATAACATTCTGGCTAAGTCCTTGTGAAAACTGTGTTGTGGTGTAAGATTGATCACAAAGATAGTCCGATGATAGATATAAGAGAACTACCATTTTATTTCACCCACTAATAGCCCTCCAATTGTAGTATTATTGGCATTCTACTATTTGTGGCTTTTTTGCCATGAGAAACACCTCATGGCACTGGCTTATGTCTCACTCACTCACATGCGTACTCAAAAACTTGGGATTGGTGCCTCAAGGGGTGCTATTTGCCCAATACTCATTCCCATTTTGGGACTGCTCCACAAGTGAGTGCTACTGTGCTTCACATCAGTGGTGCTGTGTCTTCATTACACATAGCAGCATGTCCCAGTATACCAATCCAAAATGTCTAACACTTTGTTTATAAGGTTGATTTAATGCCTTTGAAACCTATGACAACTTCACGTTAAATGGAAAATACATTTTAAAAAATAAATAAAATAAAAGTTGATTAATGAGACTCTATAGATAACTCTGTATTTGAAAAGACCAAACATACAGTAACATATAACTGTATTGAACTGGAGTTCTCATCTCATTCCAGTTCAAAACCTTTGGAAAGAATTAAAATGTGTTACTGGTGATAGAAAAAAATAGTAATAATATAAAATAAATAAATACATTTCCACATGAGTGGAAAAAAAATGACAATAGAACGGTGAAAGAAGCCTACGGACAGGTAGATAACTGTGCCAGGGTTTGTACCCTTAAATGTTTGTGCATAGTGCCTTTTAGTACTGTCCCAGATATAGTCCTTGTCTCATGTACAAAAAAAAAAAACATTTAAGGTGCTTTAATTTCTTGCACAACCAAATATGTCATATTCAAATGGTTTGGCAATCGAACACTGTTACATTCATGCTTAATTCTGAAAGTGTTATAAATGATATGCCTGACATATAAATGAGCCAGTAATCTTAGCCTAGAACTGTACAGTGGTAAAAAGCAGGACTCGATGGAGCAGATCCTACGTAAGCATAAAAGGCACCTTCCATCTGGAGCTTCTGATTTGTCAGTTAGCTTTTAAGACTGACCTAACCATCAATCCAGAGGCAAGTGCATTAGGCTTGTTCTCCAGCCCCCCCATTTTCAGGATGAGTTAGCTGCATGTCTTTCCTTTAAACAGGCGCTTTCCCAAAACCCAATTTCCTTTGATAGGAGCTCCACCTTATAAAATGGCTCTGTCCAAGGCCTCGCGTGAATGGCGGACATTTAAACTGACAGGCTTCGCGCCCACTGCTTTGATTCATAAGGCCACGGTGGGATTCAAGTGCTTCATAGTTGCGATTCAAACATTTGGACTGCCCTGGCTGAAAGAGTTATGGTGTACATAATATGAATTTGTGGCAAAATAAGTAGAGGCATAGCCTGGAGTGTGTAAAACATTGCTTTTTTTCCATATTCACCTGTTTGTACCATGAGAATTCCACAGATGGAAGATCAAAATGAACAAGTCAAAAGGAACCAGTTATACCTGGATTAATGCATTTACCATTTTTAATATATGTTTATTCTGACTAGTATTGATTTGTATAAATAGTATTGATAGTATAGATTTTGACGCTTGACAATTTGATAAATTGTAAAAAAAACTTATGCTTGATAAACTTGATCTGATGCTGTGATGAAAAAATTACATATTCTCTACATATGAATATCAGACCTGTACACAATTTGTTTTATTACAGTTATAGGAATCACAGAAGTTGGCTGAATGATCTGTAATCCACATTAGTAATCAGTAAAGATGCTGCACATTGGAAAGGAAACCCAATACATCAATGTTCATAAACAGAAGAGCAGACATGATTTGAATATATTGTGTGTACATTTTATCATTAGCAATTAGCAAAAAAACAAAATGTTGGAAATTCGGTCTCTGTAGGGAATGTAAAGTAGATATAAATATATGTCTGTAATTGCTTAGTTGTATTTAAATAGTATAGAAAAATGATCTTTATGTCAGTAAGCTAACAAACAAACTGATTATAGAGGTAAATGTTAGATGCAGGTCTGAAAGGACAGCTCTTTCATGCTAATCTGAAATTAACGTTGTGTATTAACTGTTATTAGAATTCAGATAGGTTAGAATGTATCTTTAGAAAGCTGTTTAGCTTTTAGATCGTGTGTAAAGGGCCTGTGTTCACTCTAAGCCTCACTAAGTCTCCTTCCAAGTTTGCATGAGCTCCATGTGAGTCTTTATCTACAGTGAGTTTGCCGCTGAGCTTGAGTGAAGGTTATTTGCCAGCTGAAGGAGCCTTCTAGTTTGGGTTTGATGGATGTTACCGGGAGTGAACGCACTAGGGGGCCAGGGCCTGTGTGTACGTGTGAGTGAGAGAGGGAGTGCGAAAGAGAGAAGATGCTCCGTGATCTGTGAAGAACCAGAGAGAGAGAGCACACCTGAGTACAGGCCACAGTACTTATGGAGCTGATCCATCAAACTCAGCACGCCGCTAAGCACGAGTGAATAACCCTCGGCCTCTCTCCGCCCTGAGAGGAAAGGATAGAAAATCATGCCAAAGCTAAGGTCGCAGGAGTTGGGGAGCATACTTCTATCTGAAAAGTAACTCATTTGAAGTGCCTTTATACAAGACACAAGTCTTTGCTTAGGCCACGATGATAAAGTATATTGCTGTTGTCTGAATAAAACCTTGTGTCTGCCAACAAAGTAACTTTACAGAAGAAGGAAATTGTGTCACGTTCCAATGCAAGTCAACAGGATATAACAAGCTTCAGTTTAACAGTTTTATTTTGGGCCATTTCTAAAGAAATATTCCCATGCAACTACAGTATTGTGCAAATGTCAGAAACAGATCTTTGGTTTATTTAAATTCCATGCAAAACAGTGAAAAGTGCAAGTTATTTATATTCCAGCATTAGGAAAAGAAAGTATATATTTAACCTAAGATTACACAGAATCCCAGCTATCTGGGGCCAGGAGTCTAAGAGAGCACAGATGTCCTTGCTCAGAATGCTGCATTAATAATTATATATTTTTTTTCTCTCTTGACATTTAGTGAATCTTTAAATAACCTCAACCAAAGATATGGGAATATTCCCTGGTCACTGGCTAATATGGTAAACTGCTGCAAACCCAACAGGGAAAAGCAAATTTCCAAAAGGCTGCAGAGTCAAAACCTTATCACTGCTATTATTTATTTATTTATTTTTGTGTGTATTTTATAATGAGCATAAATAGTTCAAAATTACTTTAAATAAAAGCTTGTTGCACAGAAGTCCTTTTTTTTCTGTTTTTTTCTGCTTTAAGGTTACCACTTGGCAGATACCACAGCAAACATATATCTAAGGTGCTTCTGATACTGTGAGGATTTTTGCATATTTTGCTCTGTTGTTGTGTGTCCTACACCAGCCTAATTTAGTGCAGAGCCACAACACAGCACTGAACTAATTTCCAGTTGCAAATTGAAATTAATGACGCAGGCACCCGCACAATGAGGGCAAATTCACATCATTATTAGCTGTGAAGTAGGGCACTCAGAAGTGTGGACATTTATCAGGATATCTCATTCAGCTTCATCGTATCAAGGAGGCTGGAGGTTTTTGTTTGTAGTGAGTGCCAGTAGGAGGGTGAGTTTGAGTATGTGTGAGTGGGAGTTCGCTGGGCCTTCTCTTTCGGGAGTTACGTCTTGCCATGCGTAATTAACCAAATTTGATTGAAAATGAACTTGACTTGTGGAGTTGACTGTTAATGAATGCAAATCAGCCGTCTTACCTCGCTAAGATTAATTTCAGACAGCTATTAAAAAACACTGAGCTTGTTTGGAAGCATTAAGTGGGAAAAGAGTTAAAGTGCTCAAAGAGGAGACTCCTCCAGATCTCGCTCGTCTTCATAACTGTGGTACTCCCGAGATCCCCTCTGATGCTTCACTTATAGAAGCAGTGTTCAGGATGGCCTGTGAGTTCTATTGCACAGAGGTCATTATCAGATTGAGGTTGTCATAGTAATAAAAGGGCAACATTTTTCAACCGTGATGAACTGACCAGCACTAACCCAGTAAAACAAGGATCGTCCCTGGACGTTCAAAATAGGTCTACAACCCCAATTCCAATGAAGTTGGGACGTTATGCAAATCATTTTCAACCTACATTCAATTGAATACACTACAAAGACAAGATATTTACTGTTCAAACCGAAAACTTTATTGTTGTTTTGCAAATATTCACTCATTTTGAATTTGAGGCCTGCAACACATTCCAAAAAAGTTGGGACAGGGGCAACAAAAGACTGGGAAAGTTGAGGAATGCTCAAAAACCCCCCATTTGGAACATTCCACAGATGAACAGGTTAATTGGAAACAGGTGAGTGTCATGATTGGGTGTAAAGGGAGCATCCCGAAGGGTTCAGTTTGGGATGAGGTTCACCAACAGTTTAAGAACAGCATTTCTTATTATACAATTGCAAGGAGTTTAGGGATTTCATCATCTACAGTCCATAATATCATCAAAAGATTCAGAGAATCTGGAGAAATCTCTGCAAGTAAGCAGCAAAACCGAGAACCAACATTGAATGCCCGTGACCTCCGATCCCTCAGGTGGCACTGCATTAAGAACAGACATCATTCTGTAACGGATATTACCACACGGGCTCATGAACACTTCAGAAAACCATTGTCAGTGAACACAGTTCGTCGCTCTATCTACAAGTGCAATTTAGATCTCTACCATGCAAAGCCAAAGCCATATATCAACAACACTCCGAAACGCCGCCAGCTTCTTTGGGCCCCAAGCTCATTTGAGATAGACTGATGCAAAGTGGAAAAGTGTCGTATGGTCTGACAAGTCCACATTTCAAATTGATTTTGGGAAATCATAGACATCGTGTCCTCTGGGCCAAAGAGGAAAAGGACTGTCCGGATTGTTATCAGCGCAAAGTTCAAAAGCCAACATCTCTGATGGTATGTGTGTGTGTAAGTGTCCATGTCATGGGTAACTTGACCACCTGTGAAGGCAACATTAATGCTGAGTTACATACAGGTTTTGGAGCAATATACCCTGCCATCCAAGCAACGTCTTTTTCAGGGACATCCCTGCTTAGTTCAGCAAGACAATGCAATCCAGACCTGTCTCCCATTGAAAATGTGTGGTGCATTATGAAGCGCAAAATACGACAACTGAGACCCCGGACTGTTGAGCAACTGAAGTTGTACATCAAGCAAGAATGTGAAAGAATTCCACATACAAAGCTTAAACAATTAGTTGTCCTCAGTTCCCAAAAGTTTATTGAGTGTTGTTATAAGGAAAGGTGATGTAACACAATGGTAAACATGCCCCTGTCCCAAATCTTTTGGATCATGTTGCAGGCCTCAAATTTAAAATGAGTAAATTTTTGCAAAAAAACAAAAACAAAAAAACAATAAAGTTTATCCGTTTGAACATTAAATATATTGTCTTTGTAGTGTATTCAACTGAATATAGGTTGAAAAGGTTCAAATCATCATATTCTGTTTTTATTTATGTTTTACACAACATCCCAACTTTTTGTTGCTATAAAAAAAATAGTCAGTCCATCAAGGACATATTTTAAACATCAATGGATGTCCAAAATTCATCTCAATAAGTTTGTTAATTGTTGACCAATTAATAATGTCAATGGACGTCCAAAATGCATTTTAAACAAATCAGTTATTTGGGACCAATTAATAACATTAATGGACGTCCAAAATACGTGTTTGGACGTCTTTTCAACTTTCACCTTAAGAACACGTTGATTAGACAGCAGTCATTATGTTACTTCAATGTTGAAACAACAGCTAAATGTTTACTGGGAATGCACTAAAAACCAACCTGTTTTATATTTTCTAAAGTTCTTTTGTTTTCATGCTTTTTGGTGATAAATAGGGTTGTGGAAGGCAAATCAGGACATTGGTTAATGTTATTTTATATGAATAATTATTAACCATTATTTATAAACTATGGAACAGTGTAGCTACAGGTAGTGTCACTGCCACACAGCTACATGGTTCTGGGTTCATTCCTCACCTTGGGCCATTGTCCATGAGTTTGGGGTGTTCTCCCTGAACATGTTTAAGTTTCCTCCAGGTGCTCCACTTTCCTCCCACAGTCAAAAAAAGGTTGGTATGTGGATTGCCTGTGTGAAATATTCAACAGGTGTGAGTGTGTGACGTTGTCCACATTGTCCAAGTGTATGTGTGACTGTGTAAGTGTATAATGCCCTGTAATGGACTGGTTCCCTGTGTAGGGTTTCTCTGCTTTGGCCATTAAGTTTTCATGTGGGTTCTGGACACATCATGACCCTGATTCGTATGAAGCAGTTATGAAAAATGAATAAATGATTGATAAAAACATGTAAAATACATCTTAACCTAGTTTTTAGTTTGAAGATAGCTTTTCACTTAAGAGAACAGTTTAAGAAGAGTACAGATAAATAAAATAATTTACAAAAAGCAACAAAATTATAGAGAATACTGACTATTACTTTGAAAAGATCTTTTGTGTCCTTTACTTGCCAACAGTTATCTGCCTCTTCATGGCGTGGGCGACCCTGTAATACACCAGGAACAAAAAGGACCATTTTCGTACTGCTGTGAGATTCCTTGATTCTTCCAAACAGCTTTCAGTGTATCAGGATCAATCAGTTACATGCCCCTGACAGTACAGCTTCTACACACTGTAGAGTTAAGTCGCCCAATTCCTTGTCCGTTGAAAAAAATCCATACATTCTAATCCAGCGAAGGACACATTCAAAGCAGCTGCCCAAAATGCACATCCATCCTGCAGCGACGACGCGCAGTTGACACTCTGGCAGAGTTTGAGTTATGGCACTAAGCGTCAGTGACCGCGGCAAACTCCATCCTCTCCTGAAGGACCTTTGTGGAAATGGCACGATTAATCCATCAGAAGAGGTGTATGCATGGCAAGGAGAATTAAATTACCGTGGGCTCGTATTTATCAAGCCTTTCAAAGTAACAGTACTGATGTAGGATCAGAGTCATACATGTTCATATAATGGTATCCACTGAGACATGAAAGGCAAAAGCTGATGCCAGATCATAGTAGTGGTTGGAAAGTACTTTACACTGCACCCTGAGTATGATATATTCATGTGATTAAATCCATTAATAAATAAATATGAATGTATTTAACTGATATCTTGAACATCAGACTCATTTTTAGAAAAGGCAAAGAATGATTTGTGCATCATTTTAAATACCGGCCTTGGCAAAACGGTGAGCACAATTTTTGTCTACCATTTGGAAGGGGTCAATAAAATAACATAAAATGACACTTGCAGTTCAGAAAAAGTGGGTGCAACATCTTGTCTTTCCGTCTTGCCTCTCCTCCAGTATCCACAACCTGATCTGTGAATAGTCGCATGGAAAAGCCAGGAAGGAGAGTGTGTCAGATAAAGCTATGGCTGACTGGGAGGGCCTTGGCCCAGTTTGAGTTGGCCCAGGCGCACCCATGGCTATGACGCAGACATTTTTGACAAACTATTTTTATGTGTGTTTAGTTTCACGATTTCATACAAAGCAAATTCTTGTGCAATAGGCCTTAAAGTAACTCATCTCCAAGTCCTTTGTAATATTTCACACATCATTGATATGTGAAAAACATTTGTCTTACAAGAACTGCAGAGTCATCTATAACTTCATAACTATATGCATGCCAGTCTTGAGCTAATGTTTCGTTACGTTTACCATATTATTCTCATGCCCCCATTGAAGAAGCATGCACCGGTTTCTCACATTGAGGTTAATACTACAGATTCCCCATTGGCAATGCAGTTTAGTACAAGACTAGATTTCAACCAGCCTGAAATGCTGTTAACTGTAGTAAAGCTTGACTTGTAGCGAAAGGAGCAGGTTGAGAAGGATGCCTGCACTTTTATGAGCTGAATGAGTTGGAGGGCACTGAAGGCACACATGATGATCTCAGTGAAATGTCAATATAAGCTAATCGACTGATGCAGTGATATGAATAAAACATGGGTTTTATGGACTCTGTAATCAAGTCTGTTTATATAATGTACAGTAAATGACATGCATGCTTACACATACAATATCTGTCTGAGTCATCCTGCTATAACTGCAGATGTATCAGTTATCAAGCATGAAGTACCTTATTTCTCTCTCTCTCTCTCTCTCTCTCTCTCTCTTTCTCTCTTTCTCGCTGTCTCTCTCTCCCCACTGAGTGATTCTTATACACTGGGGCAGTGATTGTACGTTGTAACAGATGCTCTCTTTGTATCAGAGATCAGAGTGGACCAGTGTCTGGTCGATGTGGAGAAGGTCAGGGAATGAACTCCAGGTGGAACATAGTAAAGAGTTACTAGATTCAGACAGATTCACACCTTCCACAGGCACCTCGTGTTTTACTACAGACTTTTATTTAAACATTAATTTAGTTCAGCATTTACCCACAACAAATGTGTCCTTAAATAGGAATATGTCATTGTTTTTATTCTTTATTCCTGAAGTTTTATTGATAAAAATATATAATACAGATTTCATGACAGGAACTAGCTTTGGTCCATCTTTATGTCATAATCCCTGCAACAAACTGAACTTACAAACTACATAAATTTAATTGTCTTTTCTCTTAATACTTCTACATTTGTGTGTTGTTGTTGTTGTTGTGTGTATATATATATATATATATATATATATATATATATATATATATATATATGCTCAAGATTAAAGGGTAGGGAATGGGACAAAGACTACTTCGCATTTCCAAAGGTCACGCTACTTCCCGTTGTTGTAAATCATTACATAAACAACTTCCAGCTGCTGTATTGAATTCTGTCTCTTCCCGTACATATGAAGAATACACTGTGATGCAGATGGCAGGGAAAAGTGTTGTAAAATGTCACAGAGATGCTAAATCCAGGCGACAGGCCTTAAGTGGCGCTCAAATTGGGCACACAGGAGACTTCCTGCTAATTGTATTGGTTATCGGGGCCTCTGTGTGTGGTGGGGTTTTGACAGAATTAATTTAGATGAATGCCTTCTTCCACCAGAGACACTTTGTAATGACTGGGGAATGAAATGATGTAGAGATGGAATGTTCTCATTACGGCAAATAGTCAAAATACACAGTGACCATGTGTTTTTGCCAGTTAGGGGAAACAGTTTAAAACTTCGTCATTCCTGTAAAACACAAGGAGGAGGTATCATTCTTATTGTCTATAACTGTAGAACTATACATTGCTCTTGTATGGTCAGTGGAGCTGATAAAATGCACAGTGAGTGTTGAAACAATGAGGTGGCAAAGATGTGACAAACTATGCAAAAGCAGAGACTTTTCTTGTAAGTTGATATTAAGATATTCCAAATGATATTGGAGAATGTCTGTTAGCCAAATTATGAAAAGCATTCAGTATGTAAATGTTGTGTGACAGAGCAGAGCTGGTTATAGCATATTGACCCCAGGGTGTGTTTGTGTCTTCTTATGAAAAGATTTGAACAGGGGAAGGTGGGTCTTTAAGTCTATGATGAGTGCAAATAAGTGCTCAGTATATAGCAGCTATTGACATTTCAGTTAATGAGCACTCTTGAAGCTGTCCCAATAGGTGGCACTATAATCTACAAATCTTCCGCTGTGTGTGTGTGTTTGTGTGTGTGTGTGTGGGGCACCTCAGTGTTCAGAAACCCCAAAAAACGTATAGTTCCCATCGCTGGCACATAAGACCATTTGTTTGTACCTTTCTCTACCTCTTAATTAAAAGTGCTGCATTTAACCTGTGTTGGCTCCATCCTTCTCTTCTCAAAGTTCATCAATTATATTTTGATACCTCTGATCTCCGTAAGGGGATGATGTATAATTGCCTTAATCATTTCTTATTCAAATTTTCACCATGCTTTCCAAAGCATATCAATTTTGTTAATACCATGTAATTAAAATATGTCAGTGCACTACAAGGCTGGAGATGTATTAATGACTGTGAAAATTGTTTTAATTAAATAGCCAATTATAGTAAAGCCCCAACCATGAGAATTGACATTTAAATGAGCTTTATTTAAATTGCTTTCAGTATTGTTTCATCAGAAGTTCTCACGCAGGGAATTAATCACTTGAACGCAGTCTAGTCTGCCGGCCATGACATGAAGAATTGAAGCAGGGGCTCATTTCCCAAATGAACCTGCGCCTTAATTGGGGCAACGTATGGTGGTTTGTGCTTTCTAGCTGTGTTTACTCTGTTCTTTCTACAGTTATTATAGAATCCAGTCAATGGGACTGAACATTATGGGCATTACAGAGCTTTACTGGTGGTTTTTAAGAGATTTTGTCTTTACATCTACTCAGATGTTTGTGAGGGAAGAACTTTGAACTGGGGGATGACTTGTTGTTTTCATTCATTCATTGTTGGTAACCACTTATCCACTTTGCAGGGCAACACACATTCACACCTATGGACACATTTGAGTCGCCAATCCACCTACCAACTAGTGTTTTTGGACTGTGGGAGGAAACTGGAGGAACGTCTTCACAGACAGTCCCCCGGAGGAAACCCACGCAGACACAGGGAGAACACACTAAACTCCTCACAGACAGTCACCCGGAGGAAACCCACACAGACACAGGGAGAGCACGCCACACTCCTCACAGACAGTCACCCAGAGGAAACCCATGCAGACACAGGGAGAACACACTAAACTCCTCACAGACAGTCACCCGGAGTGGGAATTGAACCCAAAACCTCCAGGTCCCTGGAGCTGTGTGACTGCGACACTACCTGCTGCGCCACTGTGCCGCCCATGATTTGATTTTGTGTCCGTTTATTTGTTGAACAACTGTAATACCTCTCTATCTAGAACTAACACCTTTCTGTGGTTTCCTGAATTTACATGATATTAATTATCATGATCGTCACAGCATATCACATGTGGGATGCTTAATTGAATTTAATAGAGTAGAAGTAAAAATCATAGCACTCATTCAGCCATTCGTCCATTGTCTGTAAGCATTTATCCAGTTCAGGGTCGTAGTGGGTCCAGAGCCTACCCAGAATCACTGGGTGCAAGGCAGGAACACACCCTGGAGGGGGCACCAGTCCTTCACAGGGACACACACACACACTCACACCTATGGAAACATTTGAATCATCAATCCACCTACCAACATGTGTTTTAGGACCGTGAGAGGATACCGGAGCACACGGAGGAAACCCACGTGAACAAGGGGAGAACACACCAAACTCCTCACAGACAGTCACAGACTTCAAGGGGCAGGGTCATATAAAATGGCTCCCAGCATTCCCTGCAATTTCCCTGGTAAAGTAGATTTTTCACTGTAGTCGTACATCTTGGCTCAAATTGTGGCAGCTTCGTACAACCTGTGTTACGTAAAATAATTTTTAGCCTAAAGGTGCTACTGTCCTTACCTGCTTCTGTCCCCCACCCCTACTGAAAATGCGTTCTGTTGTTTAAGTTGTTGGAAATATTAGACTAGTATTACATCAATGCAATTATTTTAAGGAAGAAACTCAAGCTTTTTACTAGGATCCCTGTTGTCTTCATTAAAAAATAGTCTTCTGTTGTTTACACTATTTAAACAGCTGTTTTTCCACTACACTCACATTTAAAGAACATTCATATCGTTGCTTGTTACAACAAGTCACTATCATACCAGAAGTCACGTGTAATATTACGTTCCTAAGTCATTTATTTTTATGTGTTAAACATGTTTATAACTCACTGCTCTGTTACTCACGGCTAGGGGAAAGCACGTGGCTGAGATACGGAGGGTTATTTCATTCCCCACTCGTATTCCTACCATACCACGCCCCTAGCGCTGTGATATGGTAATAGTATCCCGCCTCCTGCAATGTGATTGGCTAGTGAGAAGCAAAGACGTGTTATACGCTTGGATTGGCTTGTAGTGCCCCGCCTCCAACGCTAAGATTGGCTATAACTACGTACTTATGTTTGCAATTACGTGTTAATTATAAAGCCTTTGTGGGCGTAGGTCTTCTGATGTGGGTGCGGTTACAAATTTGGCCACTCCTCCCCAGCTTCAGCGCGTGTCAGAGCAGCGCGAGCCTCCTTCAGTTCTTCACTCACTCCTGCTGTCACTATCACCGCCGTTTGATCGATAGACTGTGACTCTCTCACGCGCTTCTTTTTGATTTATTTCCAAAAGAAATAATAATCTCTCTCTCTTCTTTTGTTCGTTTCTTCATTCTCTCTTTTTTCTCTGTCCACAGCGTACTTCTGTTCTCTCGGTTGCGTCTTGTAATACTCATAACTATTTTAAACACCACTTTTAGCTCCACCGCCATCGCCACTTTCAAGTAATAATAATAACAGAGACCCTCGCTCCTTCTTTTTCTTGCGTTCGTTAATTCTTTACTTTTCTCTTCTCTAACCGTAGCGCTCTTCACTTCGCCCGGACGCTGCACCTACCTCGCGCAGTCATCTTTAACACCACAATTACTTTTTTTAAGTGCAGGAACGACCTTCCGCTCCTTTCCTCAAGTCTGTTTTCGTCCCACTGTAGGCGTATACCTTTTGCAATCGCTACAACATTTAATCTTGTTTTAACCACTTTTCTTTGCATGCTTCTTGTTTTTCTTTTCTGAATGCTCTCCTCTCTCCCTCATCACTCTTCCCATCGTTGTTTGGCAGCATCTTTTGAAATAACCTGCAACACCATTACTTTTACACCAGAATAACACTTTCTCGTTGGCTTTTCTTTCTTTCGTTTTTTCTTAGTTTCCCCTTTTCCCTCCTTCACTCCTTCGTCGCGGTTCTCTCTCGGAATCACCTTTAAAACCACGGCCACATTTACTTTTAACAACAAGTACGTGTCCTCGTGCTCTCCTTTCTTTAGCTTCTATTGTCTTTCCTTCTTCTCGGTCCGTGCTCTTAAAAATTTCGCTCGGTCTCCAGAAATCATCTCTAACACCGTCAACAACAACAAGAACAACAACAGGAGCTATAATTAAAATAACGCAATGGCCACTTCAGTTCCATTGCTGCCCTCCGCGCCTCCGGTCACGGGCTCAGTTTCCACGCCCGTAGCGCTCTCCCCGGCATCAGTCACGAGTCTTTTCCGCGCCGAGGCTTTGCTCCACACGCCGAGCGCGGCCGCTGTGAACTCGAAGCCCGCGTACTGCACGCCCTCTCCGGTGGAGAACACGCCGCAGAATAACGAGTGCCGCATGGTGGAGGTGCGCGGTGCCTCGCTCGCCTCGTTCACGGTGAACGGCAAGGAGCTGATCTGCCTGCCGCAGGCCTTCGAGCTCTTTCTCAAACACCTGGTTGGGGGGCTGCACACCGTCTACACCAAGCTGAAGAGGCTCGAGATCACGCCGGTGGTCTGCAACGTGGAGCAGGTGCGCGTGCTACGCGGACTCGGGGCTATCCAGCCAGGGGTCAACCGCTGCAAACTCATCTCCAGGGATGACTTCGAAGTCCTCTACAATGACTGCACCAACGCCAGGTAAGAGGGGGCACTCAGGATGCCACTTCTGAGGTGACTGGACACATTAGTGAACCTCTTATGGCTGGTAGTGAAGTAGTGGTTGTTGTGTGAAGTGCTGTTGTGCTTTGTTTATAGCTAGTAACTGAAAGACTAACAGTTACCGAGCCTCCTTGCTGTTGTTTTTGTTGTAGTTTGTAGCGTTTGGGATTCATAACTATATTCTATCAGCAAAGAAACACGTGTGTAAATGTATATTTAAAGGTACAAGTACAGTCTTTAGGGTCCATTTTTTGTGCTTTAAAGATTCTACTGTCTGTCTGTATATTTTTATATCTCTTTTTCATTTTGAAAAAAACCCCAAATTAAAACCTGGGGATAAGGCAGAGTGTGGGATGAAACCAGCTTCAGAAATGTAACTGCAGTGGAGTACAGGACAGTACTGTTCTCTAAACACTAACTGGATGATTACCACAGTTATAACGTGGTACCTCTCTTTGAGGGTGTGCTTGATAAAAGCAACATCAGAAACAGAGTAAATGTTTGTTCATAGAGAGAGAGAGAGAGAGAGCACAAGTCGTATGAGATAGAGGGAGAGAGATAAGAAGAAGCTCTCTGAATGAGTATGTTGTTTGGACTTGTGTTTATGGTTTAGTTTTGCTGCTCTATAAAGAAAAAAAACAGCACACTGGGTCCAGTTTGTGCACTTTGCGGCTAACAGAGAGAGAGAGAGAGAGAAAGAGAGAGAGAGAGAGAGAGAGAGAGAGAGAGAGCATGTGTGTGTGTAATACAGAGAGATTTTGTTCCCAGTTTTTTTTATGTGTGGTTTTGTGTATGTTTTTAAATCACGTAGCTGTTGGTGTTTACAACTGATTTTTACAAGTGTGAGTAAAGTGACCATTGAAGTGAGGGGTAAAGTGTCTGTTACATTTTTTTCTTGTGTGTGGGTTCCTGGCTTGCAGTCTGGATTGTTTACAATTTATATAAAGTGTTTTTGCACTTGTGGTGTGAAGTGACTATTGCAGGGAAGGGGAAAATTACCATTGGAGCTTGAGTAAAGTGACCATTGCAGTGTGAGTAGAGTGACCATTGCAGCACAGGGAAAGTGACCATTGCAGAGCAGATAAATAGACCAGCACAGTTTGGGGTAAAGTGACCACTGAAAATAGTTTGGCAGGACTGGATTGTCATGTGTTATTGTGTGTCAGTGTGACTGAAAATATAAACTGAACCAAGCATGTGTGTGTGTGTTTGTGTGTGTGTTTTTCAGAAGAGCATGCTCCTCAGTCCACCCCCAATGCCCGCACACTTATTTCAAGTTTTGACCCACTAAATCACACTGATTCAGAGAAAAAAAAACACTTGATCTACATTTATTAAATACAAACAAACTGTTAATGAATAAAAGCTAGTAAACTGAGGAACTAAAAAAGAACACTTTACTAACTATTGAATTTCCCAGCAGACTTCGTAAACGTCAGCACTGCTTTATGTGATGAGCTCAGCAACAGTTAGGAGTCATACGTCTGATGAGACTACACTACCGTAGGTTATGATGAGGGTGATGATGATGGCACAGTTACTCAGCATTGATGAGATCAGCTGCTGGATTTAAGCGCTGTGTTCTTGAAGGTCTTTAAGTGCATGAATTTGAAGCACAAACACCAGTCATTTAAAGAGACCTAGTTCATGGTTCTGCATCAGTTTGTTTTGTTACTAAGTGCTAAAGTTGATCAACAGGAAATAAAGCCACAATACTGCTCATATGAAGCATCAGTAGCCAATGGAGTACTGATATTGCCCCCTAGTGGAGAGTCTACATCCTGTTAAATGTGAGTGAGTGAGTGACATCATTGACGTGCTTTTAGATTTTAGTGTAGCTCACAGTCACCTGTGTTTGAGTGTGTTTTTAAGGTCAACTCTTGGAAAGCTGTGCTACTTTATAGCCCCCAAATTCTCTGTAACACCTTGAGGGTTGCTCACAGGCAGTGACTCAAGGTGGGGCTCAAACCCACAACCTCAGAACTTTGGACCTAAGTGACCTGTGCCATCAGCCCCATAACTGCTCTTGACAACTGTGATTTTAATATAAAAACAACCAGTTGTAAACTGTTTAGCCCTGCATATGTGTGAGTGTGTGAGTGTGTGTGTGTTTACTGCCCTCCTCCAGATGTGTTTTTCTTCAAGCCTGGTGACTTTGCGTATTGAGCTCAGTGTGAATAGCACAGGATAAAACACTCTGTCTAATACAGTCACGAGCACAAATTGATTCTCCACAGAAATTAATTAATTTTTCATAATGCCCTGAGCTGCAGTTTAAAAAGGCTGCTCTCTGCCTGATTTTGTCTTCTTCTCTTTTTTTTGCCTCTTATCCCTTTCTCTCCATGTTGAATTATGGCCCTAATCGTATTAGTCCTTCTCGCCCCGAGGATGAAAAGATAATTTTACGAATGCGTTTGGAAACGTGTATCACTGCCTCCTGATTAAATTATGCAAACCAGCTCATGTTCATGGGTTCTGGATGCCTAATGAGGATTGATAGAGACCAAACGAGCAGAGAACAACTGAAAAGGACTAGACAAAGGTCTTCCCTTTGCATCATATTTCACCGTTTACCAGCCTTTCATTGATGCTATCATTGGTTTCTTATTGGCTAGATCACATGACTGCACCGATCTGTTTCATTTACCACAAACCTTCAAATCATTCTCTCACATTGCCTTACATTACATTTCTACATGTGTTCTTTAGGGTTCAAGATTCCTGTCATTTTATTAAGGCAGGCAGCCATGGAAAATGGAGTCTGAATAACACAAGTTAGTACTGACCTTCGCCAAGGTGCCCACAGGATGGTAGTAACAGTATGGAATGCTGCATAGTTTTTTGACCGTAGTGAACTCAGGCTCAGGCATATATAGCGTAACGGAAAGAAAGATCAGAGGAAGCCATTGTTTGAACTCTTTAAAATGGTTGATGCCCCATCACTACACTGTACAGTTTTTTTTACAGTAAAATATTGTAATTCTGTCTCCTAACAAAAGTGGAGTGGATTGTATTTCTAACACTGTTTGCTTTATAGAAATCCACACGAAATAATAAGTTGAAATCTGTTTACTGGTAGTGGCTTGGATGGAGGTTACTCAGGTGTGATTTAACGACATGGTTTACCATGCCGCAATGTGCTTTTTTTTTTTTTCTTTAAATATTAATAGGTTTAGGGCGGCACCGTGGCGCAGCAGGTAGTGTCGCAGTCACACAGCTCCAGGGACCTGGAGGTTGTGGGTTCGATTCCCGCTTTGGGTGACTGTTTGCGAGGAGTCTGTGTTCTCCCTGTGTCCGCGTGGGTTTCCTCTGGGTACTCCAGTTTCCTCCCACAGTCCAAAAACACACGTTGGTAGGTGGATTGGTGACTCAAAAGTGTCCGTAGGTGTGTGTGTGTGTGTGTGTGTGTGTCTGTGTTGCCCTGTGGAGGACTGGCGCCACCTCCAGGGTGTATTCCCGCCTTGTGCCCAATGATTCCAGGTAGGCTCTGGACCCACCGCGACCCTGAATTGGATAAGCGCGTACAGAAAATGAATGAATGAATGTTAATAGGTTACCCTCCAAAAATGAGTGGTTAGAGTACATAAACAAAGCACATAGAAAGTCCAGAAGACAGCATAGATAGTGTTCTCTGTTAAAAGTGTGATGTTAGAACTTAAAAAATTAAACAACCTGGCTGCCGTTACAATAATGAGATCACTGACTAGTGATCAGTGTTATATTCCATAGGACTGAAGCAGGAAGAGGGAAAACACATGCAGATTGTAAAGACTGGTCCCTGAGTGATGGAGGTTGTTAGTGTTAGTGTGTGTGTAGTGGCTGGTTGGTGCTGATGGTGCGAGTCAGAAGTGAGTCAAAGCTGAGCTGACTCGGTGACGTGTACCAGAGGGAGTCATCCAGAGCTTTACTGAAAACACACCAGCAAGTCAGCAGCACTTACAGGAAAACACTGCAGATCATAAAACCAGTCTCTCGCACACAAGCTCTCTCTCTCTCTCTCTCTCTCTCTCTCTCTCTCTCTCTCTTTCTTGCTTGTTGTCTCAATTACACGTCCTCTCTAACACATTTCCCTACACATTCCTTCTCACACACTGTCATGCTTTCACTCCCTGTATCTTTCTCTCACCTTCCCTCCCTTTCGTTCACATACACTCTCTGTTTCTTTCAAGTGCATTCTCCCACTATCTCTTTCTCTAGTTTCCCTCACTCTTTCACTCATGTTTCATTCTTATTCTCTCTCTCTCTCTCTCTCTCTCTCTCTTTAGGCCTCTCCTCTTTCTCTTTTTTTCTGTTGTCTCTAGATCCACTCTGCTATCCCTCTGTTCAGCTGACTGTATCTATATTCACCTAATGCTGACTCCCTCCGGCTGCCATGCTCAATCATCCATCACCATTATAGCTCCCTCTCACACTCATATAAAACTTGAAATGATCGTTCTGCCAGAAATCACATTTCTTAAATGTTTTCATTCTGTTAAGGCATGTTTTGCTTACTTTTGTCTTTTGTTGGGCTTTTCTGTTTTGTAATGGTGTTGAAAGTGTATATAAAATGTGAAAGTATGACTTTGTTTATGGCCTTGTAAATACACTTTTATATTGGGAGACGGACATTGGAGAAGGGTGGGAATTGACATCACAGGATAGCCCCTCCCCTTTCCTCTTCATTGCCCATTAGCAGCTCAACACATGTCCACGTTAATCCAGTAATGGAATACTGGAAAAATATTTTAATTCAATTATATTAATGAAGTAAACTTGTAAACCTGGGACACCAAACATGTTTGTCATATCTGAACGACTAAATTTGAGATCAAAGTTGTGTCCATCTGATTTTTGACCAAACGGCCACTTTTAACTATTAACAACAGAGCAGCAAAGCTGATCTCAGATCAGCATAAAATAGCTAATACGCTGCTCCATCTATTGAGTACCTAGTCATTCATCACTCTTAGCATATTACATTGCGCGCTGGTGTAACGTTATCCAGCTGGCCGTGTGTTGTTCGGGATATGATATTCTATTCCGCTGACCCACCGGCGCCATTAAAGATTCATTGGCCACAGAAAAGGTTTTGGATGTCCATAAAAGACATTTTGCTTTCAGCAGATTTTATAACAGCTAAGCCGTAAACGAGAAAAAAGGGGCGTGTGATGTGCGCTTACTGTTTTGCTGCCGCGTGCTCCAACTCAGCAGACGGTTTTCATTTATTTATTTATTTATTTACCTCCTTTTCTCAGAAAGCCAGTGACTTCCAGAAAGTCTTAAATGGGGGAGTAATGCATCACACCTCATTAGCTTTGTGAAGTGACCTTTGTATCACAGTTTTCTCTGTGTGTAGCCGTGTGCGCATGTGTGTTGAGTCTATGGTGAGGGGGGGTGGGGTGGAGGGATGTGTCGCTCTGGACACACATGGCGTTTGTGTGTCCTAGACAGCAGATTTCTGTCTGCCCCAGGGGAAAGGTCCATTGTTACTATGAGTTTAAAGGGTGTGTACTATATTGAATTCCCTGAATATGTATATATATATATACACCTCCCATTCACTTTATTGGATTCACCATCCAATTCCTGACATGCTTTTTAGAAACACACACCCTGTATTTCTGCTCACTGACCAATTTATTAGATTCCCATAACTCATACATCCGTGTACTGGCTAGAAACACATACTTTGTATTTTGTCTCATGGTCTGTTTTATTAAAAACAGCCACCTTGAATTCCTATTCGCTGACTAATTTATTATATTTGCATAATTCTTGTTCTACTCACTGGCCACTTTATCAGAAACACCTGCCCTGTGTTTTGACTGTGTGCTCATAGATATTTCAGAAGTAGAAACACCCCACTAGATAAGTACTCACTGATACCGCAGTGCTTGCTTTCTTATGGATATCTCTTACACAGGTTCATCCACACACACACAATACTGTATCTGTGAACCTGTTGGGACATTACATAGCCTTCCACTCATTTTGTGGAGATTTACAATAACCTTTCCATAAGCACTACTGGCTTAACTCTAACCCTACATTTAAACATGTAATAACTTATATTGTGAAGACCAGCCAGAAAGACAAGTCCCCACAATGTGAGTGTAAACAGGTTTTGGTCCCCATAATGTGATATAATCCTGTTGGAACACACACACACACACACACACACACACACACACACACACACACACACACACACACACACTTTCTGTAGCTCTTTCTTTCTTGTCTTGACCTTCAGGTCTGTCTCTCAAGTAATATGAGCTTACATCAGTCAGCATGGTTTGATGTTTGATTCTGTGGAGCGTAAATGTGCGTATGTGTTAAATGAGAACTTGTTTCATAGAGTTAATTTTTACATGTGTGAGTTTTTTCGCTACACTTGTCTTATCTTACCTGTAAGTAATAGCTGCTTATATTTCATGGCGTGTCATTACATATCAGTTTATGTTCCAATTGTATATTAAAACAAGTTTGTGTGTGTGTGTGTGTGTGTATGTGGATTTGGATGTAACCCATCCTTTCATTCTGCAGGCTTGTATTGTCATTACCACTTTCAAAGCGTGTTTTCCATCAGGCATTACACTGCTATCAGGCATTACGGTTTATGGCCCTGGAGTTTATGTTCAGCCGTTGAATAGACACAGTGGAAGGAGACACCATGTGTTTGTGTGTGTGTGTATTAGTGTGTGTGTGTGTGTGTGTGTGTGTGTTTTGATCTTTCTAAGCCCAGTGACTCCAGCAAAAAAGCGTCAGAGCAGCTGCCGGACACTCGATAGCCCTGTATCTGCACGCTACGTTAGAGAAGAAAACAGGAGCGTGTTCTAGAACAACAGTTAGGTACAGTTGATGTCTTAGTCATACTGTGTGTATGTGTGTGTGTGTTTTCATTTATTTTCAGGGCATTAATCAAGTAATCCCAAACATGGTGGTGTTGTGGTCTGGACTCTGGGGCGCCCAGTCTATTGTTCCGAGAACACCAGCAGCTTCTTTGTTTGTTTTGCAAACGTACTTCTTTTTTGTCTATTTCCTTTCCTCAGTAAGTGCTTCAGAACAGTTCCACATCCTTACAGACCATACAGTTGTGGAAAGATGGACAGTAACACCTGCTGATTGTTTCCAGTTTAAAGTCTCTAAGAGAGGAAAACTTTATATTAATATTTATAACTCTTATTATTTTTAGTATTAAACATAACATATACATGATACATATCAGACATCTGTATGATCTGTGAAACGTCCAGAAATCCTATGGAAACCAGTGTCTGTGTGTGTGTGAATGTGTGGGTGGACAGTAGGGCTGATGAGAGGGTGGAAAATGTCACCTGACATGGAACAGGCATTATTAATGTCTTGAATGTGTGTGTGTGTGTGTGTGTGTGTGTGTGTCTCAGTCAAGCAGGATTCAATAGCGTCTGTCAGAGCTCAGCATGTGGTGCAGAATTTTTTGCTCTCCAGGAAAAAACTCAAAATGTCAGCAGTGTGTGTGTGTATGTGTGTTTTCTAAAATAGCTCTCCTGTTATTGCCATTGTCTCTTTTGTCACTTAATCTTTCCTTGGCCCGTATCGACTGCCTGCTGTAAACAAGAACCAGCGGCAGACACAAGATCAGTTTAACAGTTTGTCAGCTAAAATGTGCAGCTGTAAGCTGATCTATCATCGGTTTTTATTATTAAAAACACAGCAGAGTTTGGTACAAAGCTAAGGAACAAAACTGGTCCCAAATCAGTGTTAAAAAGAACAAACAGGAAGGCTTTAGTTTGAGCCTGAGGCTGTTAAAACTGCGCTTGCTTTGTTCTGCTTTCACTGTTTGATCCACCTGTGGGAAACAGCTGTTGTTACACACACACACACACATAACTCAAAAAAGAATGGCTGTATAATATCAGTATGGCACTGGTTTCATTGCTTTCTAATGTACCTGAACTGGACTCAGTAAACACACGTCTTTGGCCTTTACTTCAGATTCTGTTTTCCATTCGACTGCTAATGAAGGCAGTTTGTACATCCATTAGCCATCAGCACCAGCCTCTGTTTACTGTTTGTTTGTTTCTCTGCATATTAAATAAACAAATGACCATGAAGTTTTTACTGAGTTTTTAATTTGTCACCACAGGGTGGTACATTAGGCTTATAAAAGGGGGACAAGAGTTCAGCCGAAGCAAATTAGTGAAGAGGTATGAATCCCTAACCACAATTTTTGCTCTCTGATCTTAGACGATTCAGATTGTGCATCTCTAATTATAATTAAAATCTGACACGATTCAGTGGAAACAATGCATTCAGTAGAGCTGTACATTGTTTATTATTTATGTATTGTTTTTTAGTCTTGAGCATGTAGTCATTGGCATAGGGTGACCAGACATCCTCTTTTACCCGGACATGTCCTCTTTTTTAGACTTAAAAATGTCCGGGTGGAATTTCACAAACATCTTGGATTTTGTTTTTCTAGAGCTTACATAGAACTTCGAGAAGTTTCGTTCACAAACTTGTCCCGCCCTCCCCTACTACGTTTGGTTCCCTTGAGTGAGAAGAGGGCATGGTGAAGTAGCCTAAAACCTTCTGATTGGACGGTCTGATTGTAGAGCTACCATTATTGGTCGATAACCTTCTCCGTAAACATTTAATTGGTCAGTCTGCACGTCAGTAGTCCTTGTTTACGGCAAAGATCATGTACCTACCCTCATCTCGAGCAGCTATGCTGAAACGTAAATGTAAGTTCTCGGATGAATTAAAAAAGAAACTCCCATGTGTTTTGTAGCAAATAAAGGTGTAAAGGACCTAAAATCACACATAGGTTCAGCTAAGCATACAACGGCAGCGAGAGGCATAACCTCATCACCCGCCCCCAGACGTGTCCTCTTTTTCACCATCTCAGATCTGGTCACCCTACGTTAGCATGTATTCTTTAGCATGGCAGCACTGCTGTCTGTCCTTCAGGTCCCATGGTTTGCTCCTGTGACTTAAGGATGGAGGATAAAGACTTAACATCCAGCAAGCAATACCAATCTGTCACTATTCCTGTGTTGTCACCAGTGGAGCCAACTAAGAAGACCATACATTGGTGGTATGCATTTTAATTGAGCGGTAGTTGTTCCGGACACAGTGGCCAAATATTGGAATCAGGTAGTCTGCAGCTTTTCATATCTTAGTCTTGGTCATGCAGATCCACTGGCCTGACCCCATCTGGACATGGCGGCAGCGGAGAAGGGCAGCAGAGACGTGTCCTGTTAAACACTGTGTGTGAGTGTATTGTGGCAAGAGGAAAGTGAGCCAGCATGCAGTAGAGGAGGGAAGGACGTCAGAGGGAGATTTTAATTAAAGTATGAAATGAGAGGTCACGCTTACTGACCCCCTCCCCTCACGTACATACACACACACACACACTCACACACACACACTAACACACACACTAGTGGTCACCCCCCCCTTTTGGCTTGATGAGTTTTCCATGAAAGGCTTTTTCATTATTTCCACCTCAGGGAGTCTCAATGTTCCGGCTCCCTCTGTATAGTGTACGCAAATCTGCCCTCTCTCTCCCTCTGTGTGTGTGTGTGTGCATGTGTGTGTGTGTGTTTGTATTTTAATGTGTGTCAGAGAGAGGTGATCTTTTGACTTGGTCTGATTATTAACACACTGTTCTGCTTATTTGATCACACACACACACACAGAGAGAGTACAGTAAGACAGTGTGGACAGCTATGATGGAAAGAGTTCATTACTTTTTGTGTGATGGTTTCACAGTTGGAAAACTGGAAGTGAATGTTCTGAAAAGCACACACTAGATTTCAGAGCTGTGATCCTCACTGAATTAGACCAAAACCAACTAATAACAGCATAGCATCAGAGCTCCTGAGAAATTAGGTCATTTGACAACTGATACTGTTGTCTACAGATTAGCGTTAAATCTAGATAGATATCATTCTACAGCAATATTCTACATTTGGCCCTTGATATCCGTGAAGGTTTGGTTCTTGGTACCCCAGGAATTCCTAAATCCACGGTTGCTCATGTCCCTTATATATCATGCCATAGATTTTGCACATCCTCGCATATAATTTAAACCATCTGTAGATCACTGTCAACACCTAATACTATGTAAAAGCTGTGAATAGTTGTTTCACCATACGAAAAAAGACGCAGGTGAGGGGAAATTCAGGGAAACAGCCCTCAACAACAAGTTCTGTGGAAGAGACTGAGGCTCTGTGGAATGGAGGGAGGCTACAGCAAGTTATGCCTACACATTCATTCATTCACTTGGATTAATCTTAGCAAATTCAATGAGTGCACACAATAAATAACTGCACATTTAAAATTCTCAATACAAATTTAGTGCTATTTGCCCTACTCTTAAAACAGCTGAACTGAATTGACCAGTCCATGCTCCACCTCCAGAGGCATTCTTTAGTACACACATGCCTTAATGAGAATAGTCTTGGTTTAGAGTCGCTGCAGTAACTAATTTTGAGTTTTAGATTGTAATGCTAATACCCAGTTGGATTGTGTTGTTGTAGGAAATGATCCGTTTGCTTGGAAACTGAAAGGATGAATGTAGCTCCATATTAATGTTAGATTGATTGCACATGCAAAAAATTAAATGAAGCTTGTCACTTTTAGGGTGTGTTAATACTTGTAGTTAGGTTCCCTTGTTTTGGACCAATGAGGAAATTGAATCATGTTACTATTGATCCTGGTTTTCTTAGCCTTTACGCTGACACATTTACATTCATTCATTCATTCATTATCTGTAACCACTTATCCAGTTCAGGGTTGTTGTGGGTCCGGAGCCTACCCATAATCATTGGGTACAAGGCAGGAGGGGGCACCAGTCCTTCACAAGGCTGAAACATTTACAATCAAACCAAAATGGTGGGCCTGTCATCAGAACCATGTACCCCGCTAGGCTTATTGCCCTTATCAGGCTTGTCTGGGGGTGTTTTTTATTTATGTATTTATTTATTTATTTATTTATTTATTTATTTATTTATTTATTAATATGTAGGAAAAATGCTCTCAGAATTCATTTAGAAATGTACCTGCTTTGGTCTGATTGTTTGGAAGAATTCACACTTGCTCTAACAAACTGCTAACAGAGCGATAGCACCAAGGTTTGTTTTAACTGAAATAAAGCTGACAAGTATGAACACACCTTTAGCAACAGGTTCTATGAACAGTGCCTTTATGGGTGGAGCATTAACTGATTTAAATTGAATTTTGTAATGACACCCCTACAAATATTAGCGCATGCTACTTTCTTTGTGTTTTAGCATCAGTATATGAAAATGTAGCTAAACTTTATATGTTTTCTTGTCCACAAAACAAGACTGTGATGGGTATTTAAATTTTGATAAATTATTTACATCAGAAAGTTTGGTATCTGTGCTTTAAACTGAATTTGCGCACTTGTTTCAATGAGCCGTGTGAGAAAGTTTTCAGCAGCATGTTATTGGGCATTTCAGGGCGTATAGAAGGGCGTATAGGAGGGTTAAAGAAACATTGAAGTTTTTTCTACCATATAAACTAATGTTACACTGCAGTACGTTGCTGAGAAATGACACCGTACAGCAAGTGTCCAGTAGTTGGCTTTAAATATGGAATAATTACATTATTTGTTAACATCAGTAAAATCAGATAGGGTGTACAACTTATGCTAACTTTTCTCTCCTAAACAACAACCTTTCCCCCCTTTTTTTAAGGTTGCTCTCATCTCTACCACTCATCTACATTCTCGATGGCTCAGAGTAATAAAACCCTGCAGGATGCTAAATTGCGACATTGATACATCCGCAATTAAAAGTGACCTTTCTCGCTCCGAGGGACGAGACTTTGATGTATAATTTTTAATAAGCTGCATTGTGGAAGGAGAACGTGGGATACATGTGTGATTTTTTTTTTTTTTTTTGGAAAGTGGTTTCATGCTGTTTTCTTTGAAGCTGATGGTTTCCTTGAGGCAGAAACTTCAGAAAATAATGAAGATGTACAGTCTGAAAGCAACTGGGGATGATATTGATCAAATTTAATAAACTGATATTATTTTGCAAATATATCAGGGCATTGGAATATTTAAGATAACATTTAATAAAGTAGGTGGCTCCTTCCATCCCAAAGATCTGCAAGTTTGTGCTAAAAAGAGAGTCTTACCATTTTGGCATAACTCATATTGACTGGACTATTTATTTGTTTGTTGGTTCAGTGTTCTTCTCTTAAAAGTACATCAAAGCGAATCCCGAAGAGCGTAACTAGCCTTTACTCTCTTTAGGTTTGTAGGATGGCCCTCCATTTTCCTCTTCCATCACTTACTGTGACTATTAGCTGATGATATATAATGGGCAGTTAGTGTTCTTCTCTAAGTGTGTTAAGCTTTACATTGATTTAATGTGTCAGGTATTGCTAGTGGGGTTTTATCAATTGTTTTTAAAGAGTCTTCAACACCCAGCGGTTGTTATCAGTTTATTGTAGTTGTGAAAAAGTCTTGCCACAAAATTAAAACCACAGATTATTTAAGTCAACATGATTGATTATCTGGGACCTGTAAATGGTGGGCTATATTAGGCAGACAGTGAACTGTCAGTTTTTGAAGTTGGGCAAGCGTAAGAATTGGAACCAGTTTGACAAGTGACAAATGGTGATGGTCATAATGTTTTGGCCAGAGCATCTCCAAAATGGCAAGTTTTGTGTGGTGCACCCAGTATGCCCTGATTAGTACCTACCAAATGTGGTCCAAGGTAAGACAACTTGGAACAGGGTCATGGGCTCCCCAAAGCTCACTGAGGCACACAGGGATGTCTACTGCTGTAGGGGTATAGATGACATATTTCCCCGTGCTAGATGGATGTCTCTTAGGAGCTGTCTAGGTGTGTCAGTTAAAGCCACATATGGACAGACTTACACACGGAAAAAAAAAGTACAACATAATGGATTATATGGTCCTACAGCGTGTGTTTTGGGTATGGCTTGATAATATAATATTAATAGTATATATATAAAATTTGTTTGTGTTCCGTGCTTCTGTAGTTGAGTATGGAAATGAAAAAAGAAAAGGAAAGATTGGAGAGAGAGGGAGAGGGAGAGTGAGTGAGTGAGAGGGAGAGAGAGAGAGTGAGAGAGTGCGAACGAGGGGGAGAGAAGAGTGAATGGGTCTTTAATGGAGAATGGCCCTTAATGAGTTTTGTGTAAACAAACTGTGTGGGGTGTGGGAAAGGAAAAAAGGAAGTGGGGTTTTAACGTTTTAATGCAGCACACACACTGACACGACCATAAAACAAATGTGCGCACACACACAAATGCGCACACACACACACACTGAGGGGGGAGGAAGAGAATGTGTATTTTTAAGAACATTTCTCTTTATAGCATTTTGAACTTAACTGACCTATCAATGTGTTCTTTCATAGCTTTACAGAGCAGAAACAAATAAGACTATATCAGAAATTAGGAACTATGTACTCATACGATTCTCCATGAAGTTCTCAGTAGCACCTTCAACCAAGACTCACTTTACCCCGAACTGGTTTCCTGTTAAATTCACATGGTGCAGTGTTTATTGAAAATAACCTAAACAACAAAATGACTTGCAGTGTTTTTACAGCACTTAACATCATTAAGAGGAGGAACCACAGAAACCAGCTTTGACAGAAACCACACCTCACAGGACGCTGGAATCACAGGATTATCACAGAATAGTGTCCAGTATTCGCACACTTCACATTTTCTACGGTGTAATGTATAATCTGGGTAATATTTTGTGAGTAACTGTGGCTACTAAGGTTTTTAAACACATATACCACCCCAAAAGTATTCTCTCGCATAGTATTTAGTATAAAAAAGAGCATGTGATTTTTAGATGAAGCCTAATAAATGTTACAGAAAAGTATTTTGTGTAATACATTTTATATGGACTTTTTATTTTTAGTGCATGTGAAAGTATATCTGTTGCATAACGCTGTTTATACACCTTCACATTCATATTCATAACCTGTACATACTTATATTTATTCACACCATACCCAAACAATTTACTGTACATTTGTAATATACATATTTATATTTTTATTTTGTTTACTACTAAGCACTTCTGGATGGATGCAAACTGCATTTCTTTGCTTTGTATTTGCAACATGTGCAATGACAATAAAGTTGAATTCTATTCTATTCTAATCATGCTAACGTTCGCACCATTCTGGTTTAGCTACAACAACATAGACCAACTTTTTTTATTTGATTTTTAAACTGGAAACTCCATGTTAAACTGCAAATATAACTCCAAAATAAATACATCATTCTGAGAGTGATTTTACTTACCAGTGTCCAAATCCTGTTAATCTTAGCAACTTTTGTGGGTGAAAGAAAAAAGCAAAAGAAAGATATAAAAGGAAAGAATATGCGATCACACACAAAACTTCAGACCAAGTGCTTTTTTTTAATTTTCTATGTGAATATATTCACATACTCTACAGAGAACAGATTAGGATATGGCACAGCAAAGTACACATTTATGTATTTGTCAAGTTTAACATACTGTAGAAAGATTTGAAACATATTAATTATGACATAACGTTTGGACAGGCCAAAATTCATGTCTAATTTCCCACAGAATATGTTAAACCAGCAGATAAACAGTAACTGTTTATGTTACAAATATGCAACATTGTCTCTGTAGATGATGTGAATTTTTTTGGAAAATGTACACCATTTGGCTTTGGGCACAGAAATTTTGCATACAACTGTGTATATGTGTGAGAGAAAGGGGCCAGGAATGGGGATGAGGGGGTGGGGGTGTCTTCATATTTGGGAAGAAAAAGGATAGGACAGTTTTTCTAGGCACAAAGACACACAAAGACAGAACAAGCAGAAAAGTGCTGTCTATCATTTCTGCAAGTTTTCAGTCCTGAGTTTTCCGTGTGTTGAGTTCAAAAGGGAAACCTCAAGTCTCTCAAGTCATCACACACACAGACACACACTCACACACACACATCTTCAGACACACACATACAGGTGCCCTATATCTGCCAGAAGCCATGGAGAGCGTGAGAATACGCAGTGATTTATATGGCAGCGTGTGGATATGCCTATTTTTGTTTTGAACCTTCATTGAATCAAGGACAAAAGGATGGCCCACATAAGCCAAAGACATGGCATAGATTATGTCCTATATAGAGGTGAGTGTACTGCATACTCTCTGTTTCAGGAGGATAAAAAAGAGGCTGAATTATGGGTGATTACGTCCTATTGTCCTAGATAAAGCAAGGACAGAAGAGTTTTGGCAGTGGCTTAGCAAAAAAGAAGTGAGCTTAATATAACCTTTAATAAAACTGCAGACTTAGGTCTAGATGAGGGGTTGCTTGAAATTTTGGAGCACTTGGATTTTCCTTCACTGGACTTAGCCTTGGATGATTCCCCCCATGCCCCAAATATGTTGTCAAGTCATGTACTGGAATTACAAGGCTGATGTAGCTAAAGCACCAATGGAATCCAGTAGTCCAGCAGTTGTCATTAAGGAAACTGTAGATCTAAAACACCAAACTCCTCCCACTGATTATTTTTAAATCCGTGCAGACTTTGTTTATATGCAAATAGCTTCTGTTCTAATTGGCTGCCTTGTATTGAAGCTTATTTCAAAAGCAGTCTAGGCTGAAACACTTTTTGTTGTTTCAAGACTTAGATCTGTGGTCTGCAAATGTGTTTGTATTGTGACATCACTAGAACAATTCATGCAAAACCATCAGATTTTGCATCTTAGTTTCTATGTATATAGACCTTATGGACTGAGGACTGAATGCTAAGTTTTGAACAGGAAAAATGATGATGCAATGGTACTGTTAGTAGCAGGTTGCCTGGATAAAGTCATGAAGTTTTTTGGCACCCGGCAGGATGCCATAAAAATCTCAAGCTGGGGACACTGGAGCAGTTAAACAATGCATCCCTGCGGATAACACCATTATGTAGCACAGAAAAGCAGTGTTTTTATCCCCTGCTCAGGCAGGAAATTCCTAATACTGTAAATTATTAATTAATTCAAAAGTGGTTCACATAAAAACAAAGATATTTTGTGAGTTCCTTGCAATTGCATGTTTCCACCAGAGATGTCCCCATATCACCATGCTGTGACTTTAACCTTTCAAATAAGCTGCTAATGGGGATTCTTTACATAAAAATTGACAGAATTATCTGTCAATTTTAGTCGGAAACTAAAATCAGTTTAGAGCTAGTGTCTGAAATCACTTAAGGACGTCTGGGGTAATTTAATACCGCAATGTTCTTTTTTGCGGAACTTTACTGTAACTTTGCAATGCTAACCTTGAAGCTGCAAAATTCTATTATAGCATCCCACCCTCTCTCTCTCTCTCTCTCTCTCTCTCTCTCTCTCTCTCTCTCTCTCTCTCTCTCTCTCTCTCTCTCACTCTCTCTCGTGATTGTGCTGATACTGTCCCAGGAGTTTTCATTTATGAAATGCTGTTGAAACAGCAGAAGCAATATGACCCAGAATACAGCCCCATGTGTCATATAAGATATTAGATGTACGTTATTAATACAATAGCGACTTGAAAACAACATCACAAAGCGATTTTCTAATAAAATGTCACATGTTTATACCTTGACACTCCTCCTTATGACAAGACGAGACCTGTCAGATCCCCATTGGTTATAGCCATAATGAGAGACAATAATAACAGCCTATTAAAGGAGGGCGTGAACCTGACATGGAGAAATAGGGTTTTCAAATTAACCCATTGACCCCGGCCCAATACCAGGCTGAGCTAAGTATTTATAGGCACTAAACTGATCAGTGTGACCCAGTAAGTGACCGGCTGTTTCATTTGATTGGAATCTAATTAAGGAGTGATAATTAAATGTAGTTGAGGACAGGCAGGTAGGAATGCCTCATGCCTTTTACACTGATAACAGCTGCATTGGCTTAGTCAGTGGAGATATCCACTTTGGAAAGATCGTTCCTTTGTTTTCATCACAAGTTATGTGAACAGGTGCTAAAGAGCTTGTCTACGCTTGATCAGTTCCTGTGTCTACACCCACATCAATTTATCTGCCTAGTCTTTTGCTCTTTTGTTTCTTTTTTTCTGATTCAGAACTGGGATTTCTTTACATTTCTTTGACTTTTAACCTTCCACACCTAGCAGCTGGTAGGAGCCAGAAAAAAAATGTATGATCTTGATTAGTTAACTTAATGGAGGGTTTTATAAAGATGGCTTTATGGATCTCTATTTAATATCATGACGGGTAAATTACTTCGCAAACAAGTTACTGGGCACATGTTTAATCAGCTTTGCTGTATTTACATTATGATAGCAAGTTAAGAATAACCCATTTGGACTTTATAAAATATTTTAAGGGGAGTTTAAGTCCACAATCGCCACTAAAACAACTTCTCTTTAACTGGCACAGTTTGAAAGCATGTTACAGTGAGCTACGAGGGAGCTCTGATGGTTAATGTAAGTTTTATGCATGGTGTGTTATGATATATGTAAGTGTTTTAATAGTTAGTGTGTCTGTATTTTCTGCTGCTGAATATAGCAGAGGAGTGTGTTTTGAAGGAGCAGCTGGCAGTGTTATTTTAGATAAGGTCAGAGAGCAGAGAGGGAATTGTGGGAATAACTGAAATCTCTATAGACACACATCACCCAAGAGACTCTCAGATACTTTACATTCAACTACAAATAGGGTGTGTTAGTGTGTGTTTGTGTGTGTGTTTTGGAAAAAGGTCTGTTTGTTAGATGTTTGCTGTGCTATTATTTCCGTTGCTGATATTTCCTGATATGAGAATGGGAATATACATGTGATGTTTGTGTTCAAGGCACAGATGTTAAGTATCTCTCTCTCTCTCTTGCTCTCACTCTCCCACCACTCCCCTCTTTTTTCTCCACTCCCACTTCTATTTCTCTCCAGCTTTTTTGTTCTTTGAACTCTTTGCCCTGTCTACTGATCTCTTGTACTTTTTCTTTTTGCTCCTTGCTTTTCCTTTTCTCACCCTCCTTTTTGATCTCCTTGCTTTCTCTTCATCTTTCCTTTCTCTTTTTCTTGTTCCTGCTTCTCTCTCTCTCTCTCTCTCTCTCTCTCTGATGTTGTTTGTAGCACTAGCACTATTTACAGTTCTTTCATTACGGCCCGTTGCAGATTGCAGTGTAAATAGTGGCTTATTTGGGCAGAGGCTTTCACACAGGGTCTCGATAAGGGCTCCAATTACTGCCCATGGTGGAGGGACTTCCTGTTTGAGGCCTGAATAAAGGATGTTTGCTTCTCTCCTTCCAGATCTGCCCCCAGCTTCAACCCTCTGTTGTTTCCTCAAAGGGCCAGTCCACCCAAACATACTTGTTTATTGTTTTTAGCGACAGTCTATTATTAATATGGACGTTCCAACTCAACATTGACTAGGTACGTTGTCTGAAATAACAGCTTCCAAATCCTCCAAAGGCACTCACTCAAAGAAAATACAAATAAAGTTTACATGGGCTTTGGGTGAAGGTTGCCTTTTAGAGATTACTACGGTAAACATGGTGAGAATCTGATATAAGCCAAGTCTGCATTTGGTGTCCAATACTTTGTTACTCCTGAAATGGAGCTACAGTATTTTAAAGTGTCCAGAAATCATTAGGCCTTTTCTATAAACTGGACACTCTGGAGGTGGTGGCAGAAAAATTGACACTTTAAAAGCTGCTGCCCATTATGGACAATACAAAAAGCACGTTCAGTGGAAGACTGATACAGCTGCGCTGTGCTAAGTAGCAGCGTGTGAGGTTGTTTCTTCCCACAGCAATAAGGCTTTACATTGAATCTCCTTACTGCAGGAACATGACTGATCTCCTGCTATCTGAACTGTGCTGAACTATACCATACTGTTATATGTCCAGTCCGTACTGTCATTTATACAAATATGATGCACTCATTGTCACTGCTTTTTATCTGACTTGCTGCTAGTCCACATTATTATTCTGCTCTCTGGACTGACCATTTTTGGCTCTGTGGCTCCTAGTACTAAGAATATATTCACTGACAACTTGGCTTATATTTCTTAGTGCAATGCCTGCTAAGGCTGCTCTTGTATGTGTCATATACAGAACTCATATGTATATAGACCCTCCTCAGACTCATCCCAGTAAACAAGGAACATCCCTGGACGTTCAAAATAGGTCTAAAAGTAGTCTGTCCATCAAGGACATATTTTAAACGTCAATGGACATCCAAAATTCATCTTAATAAGTTAGTTATCAAGTGGTGACCAATCGATAACGTCAGTGGAAGTCCAAAACGCGTGTTATACAAGTAATTTATTTCGGGACCAATTAATAACATCAATGGACGTCCAAAATACGTCTAATAGTCGTCTTTTCAATGTCTGTGTTTGGACGTCTTTTCAACTTTCATTTTCAACCTTCAGAGAACGTTGATTAGACAGCAGTCATTACGTTATTTCAACGTTGAATCAACGGCTAATTGTTTACTGGGATAGTACCACATCAGTTTTTACCCCTGTAACCCACTCCTATATCCCTGCTACATTTATAGTTATTTCTGAATGTTATCTCTTGTGCACTATGTGTTGTAATGTGACACTACAATTTCTTTCGAGATCACTAAAGTCTTATCTTATTTTATCTTATAACAATTACAAAATGTAACAAATTTAAGATGTCATAAAGCATCAGAAACTACCTCAAATCTATTTGCCATTATAACTGTTCCACTTTTGCTACAGTGCCATCCTTTTCTGAGAAAGCTGTGAGAATATCATGGCAGCAATTAGAGTATCATTGAGGTCAGATACTGAAGTCAGATTACTCCAGAAAATCTTAAAGATGTTGGCTGTAACTCCATCACTCCAAAAGACACAGTTCCATTGATGGTCTTTATACCCCTTTTGCTCACTGCAGGCACTAAGCATAGTTTCCTTCACAGCTGTAGATGCTTTAGAGTGTCTCCTTCTATTGGTAGTGTTTTTCTATAGATTAGACCTATTACATTCACTAATTATGTGTCTGGATAATTTTGGATTTTCAGTGTGTATACTGTGGATTTGTTTCTTTTCTAACAACAGGAAATGGTACTAAGTTGTAAGATGTTGATCAGTGCAGAGCTGGAATGCCTCGTGTACACACACTTATCGCTAACAGCATTGAACTTGATTCTGTAATGTTTGCTTGTTTATGTTGATGTTGTTTGTGGCTGGAACAGACATGTCTTGCATTCCAGCTGGAATGCGCGCACACACACACATACACACACACACACACACACACCTGTATCCAATTCTGTGCTTCATTAGCTCTGCATATTAATAAGTTTTTTCCTTGCACTCACGTTTTCTGTTAGTTCACCTCTAACTGGTACTTGGCATTGGGGATGATTTTGAAAATATCACAAATCTCCATATGAATAACTTAGGAAAATAAACTGCAAGAATAAGATTTTTAAAGGATACTTGACGAATATTGCTAATTGCAAACAAATACCAATTGATACCATCAAAGTATTACTTTTTAGCTTCATTAGCTAACAGTGTCATTAGCTATATTTGTTGGAAATAAAATAGATTGTGTAACAAAATTTTGTTTAATGTTATGCTAAATACTGTTTATGCTAGACACAAGTCTTTTTTAATAAAGGACATCATGAACATTTTTTTTGTTTGTGGGCATATTTGACTGATTTAAAAGAGGGGGAAATGTGGTTTGTTTTTATGTTGTATGAGCTAGCTTTATTTAAGAGTATTATATCCAAAGAGGATATAACAGAGTTTGCTTTCTTGGTAGCTGTAGCATTGGCCACTGTACAGTTACATGGCCCCACTGAAGACAGTTATGATATTGTTTTTTCTTATTAAGGTATCTCTGATAGATATTTTCAGGTCAGTTACTTCCACCTTTTTGTCTTACTTTCCTTGTGAACCTCATGTTAAGATTTCAAGCAGGAATATTCCATTTTAGAGGAATTTTCAGGTAAATAAATCTCATGTTAAGTTCGACCAAATAACATCATGCTAATGGAGTCATGCTAACTGTTATAGTGCTATCTTAGCCATGTTAGCAAGTTTAGTCATGCTATTCCTTTAATTGCTGTTGATGTGGAATAGAAAAGTGCAAATGGACAGAGGCAGATAATTAGATTAAGCAAGAATCTCTCACTCTCTCTCTTGCTCTCTCTCTCTCTCTCTCTCTCTCTCTCTCTCTCTCTCTCTCGCTCTTTCTCTCTCTCTCTCTTTCTGTTGTTTGCCGGTCAGTGGGCAGCCCAGAGGGTGTTGTGGCCCTTTCATACCCAGTAATTGATGAATTGTATGGGGTATGCAAATGAGAATCCATAAATCTTATGAATGACAGCTTAATTTATGTGAGCCTTAATGAATGTGGGATTAGATTTTAATTAAATGTCCTCAAAGGCACCCTGAGTGGTAAGTTACATTTTTGTTCTCTCTCTCTCTCTCTCTCTCTCTCTCTCTCTCTCTCTCTCTCTCTGTGTTTTATTGAAAGACCCGTTTTAGTCAGTTCTGATGAAGTTTTTACAATAGTTACCGAGATAAACAATCAAACAATTATTTTCATTTTATGATTTTTATAAAATAATTGTGATCATTTATATCATTTTTACTGTTTCTATTACTATTACTGTTTATGTTTTTAGAATGTATTTCCCCTTTTTTGGGTGAGAGGGTGAGATTTGGAGTGGAAATATCTATCCTATCATGCATGCAATCTTCCTTTGCGTTTCCCTGAGCTATTCATTTGCATGACTCGGATTAAACCCGCATTTAATCTGGTGCTGTCAGTATGGTTTTAATTAAAACACTGCCCATTAGGAATGATTAAAAATGCCATGAGGGCAGAGCTGGGCAGAGCTGTGGAAGCGAGAGAACAGTGAGCTCTGGAGAGGCCTGAGCTTTTATTAGAAGCAATACTGTAATAAGTCCTCATCATTACAACATTAATACACATTCAGTCAGCATCAGCTTCCGTGACTTGAAAGATGGCATGTGTGTGTGTGTGTGTGTGCGCGTGTGCAGATGTGTTTGAGCTTGAAACATATTGCTATGAGTGACAGAAGCTGAGCGGAAGGCATCAGGGAGTGAAATGTGACAATCTAATATCTCATGAGTGTGTGTGGGTGTCTGTGTGCATGTAATATAGCCCCTTTAGCTTTTTGTGGACACCAGATATCACCACGATGAGGGAAACTTGAACATCTTGATGTTGGGGGATATTCGGCTGGCTGCCAGCAGAGGAAATGTCTTTGTTTGTTTGATTATATAGAGGTTTTTTTTGTTTTTGGGGTGGGGGTGGTGGATGCAGTTAGCAATTTGTCAGTGCTTTATGTAGGACTTCCAGGAGGCTTGGATTAATGTATGTTTCGCATCAAATAAATCCCATCATGTGAATTAAATTTGTATTGATTTCAGTGTCTCTTATTGATTCTACCTTTATTAGGTGTGTTTAGCTCCTAAAATCCTAAGTGTATCTACCAAGATACCACCACATTTGGGTTAGGAGCAGATCTGTAATATGTCATTTAATACCCCTGTTTTATCACTAAAGTCACATATAGGCTACTTAAAGCATGTTATTACCAACTTTTAAACTAAGAGTCTTAAGAATTACTCATTATTCATTTATTCATTTATTATTTATTTTTTGGGGTACATATATGTATGTGTATGTATTATTGTGTATATAGTTAGGAGACCAGGAAGGGTACAGGTACTGGGGGAGTTGGGGGAGACTGTGAATGAAGAGTTAGTAGGTTGAAAAAAGAAATTACTCTTATGCATTTTATATTGTGAGCTACTTGATTCAAATATGTACACTGTTTCCATATGAATAGAATTGCATCAACATCATTTTATCTGAAGGCAGCATGGTTTGTGCAGCATGTTACACATGCCACGGTCCAAAAGCACATGTTGGTAGGTGAATTGACTACTCAGAATTTTCCAAAACTGTCGGTGTGCGAGTGACAGGGTGAGTATGTGGGCCCCTGTTATGGACTGTCTAATGCGTGTTCCTGCCTAGTTCCCAGTGATTCTGGGTAGGTTCCTGACCCATTGCAGCTCTGAAGAAGATGATATTTATTCATTCATTCATTTATTGTCTGTAAGCACCTTTCCAGTTCAAGGTCGCGGTGGGTCCGGAGCCTACCCGGAATCACTGGGCAATTGGCAGCAGTAATACACACATTCACTTACACACTCACACCTAGGGACATTTTTGAGTCGCCAATCCACCTACCAATGTGTGTTTTTGGACCGTGGGAGGAAACCAAGCACCCGGAGGAAACCCACACGGACACGGGGAGAACACTAAACTCCTCACCCGGACTGAATAATTTTGTCTTTCTCTTTATTTACCTTTATCAATAACTGTGTTGATATATTTTATTTATGTGTGAATACTAACAGATTTTATTCAAGAGTCTTCAATTAATTTTTTAATCTACTGTCCCACTGTTCGGTACATACCATCACACACACACACACACACACACTCTTTCCCTACTGTAGCGTGAGTTGTGGAAGAGGTGAGAGCTAAACCTGTCATAATCCTGCTTAGTTTAAAAAGGTCACTTCGTGCGATAATAAAAAAAATGCCATTTTGTTCATTTATTTACACTCTGCAGCGGACAGATAAAGAAACTGAACAATTAGGGAATGGAGAGAGCGGGGTTTTCAAAGGGCAAACGGTGGGTTTAATATTTTATGAGGGCTGATTGGAGCTCGTGCTGGGGATTGGGGGGATGTGGGCCTGTGTGCTGCACAGATGTATTGAAACACAACAGCAAACAGACTAAATCTGAACTAACATCAACAAAAAATTAAATAAAATAATAATAATAATAAAGAATGAAATATAGTAACATTTATAACATTCAAATCTAAAGCAAATATTACATTTGTACCCCAAACATTGTAGTAGAATAAAAATATAGAAAAACATCATAACAGATGACTAATTAATTGTATTCATTCATATTTGTTGTGAATTGTTAGCTTAGATTTACCTGGTATCACTTCAACACTTAAGCGTAGGAGTTTTTAATAAGTTATACAAAAATTGGACATAAAATGTAACTTTTATGTTTTAACTTTTCTCCTAAATTGACGTCTTTCAATATCTAAAAATATTGCCACTTTAATTTTGAGTTTATCTAATATTTTATAAAGGGAAGCATGGTGGCCAGGGATCTGGGGTTGGGAGTTCGAGTCCCGCTCCGGGTGACTGTTTGTGAGGAGTTTGGTGTGTTTTCCCTGTGTCTGCGTGGGTTTCCTCCGGGTGACTGTCTGTGAGGAGTGTGGTGTGTTCTCCCTGTGTCTGCGTGGGTTTCCTCCGGGTGACTGTTTGTGAGGAGTTTGGTGTGTTTTCCCTGTGTCTGCGTGGGTTTCCTCCGGGTGACTGTCTGTGAGGAGTGTGGTGTGTTCTCCATGTGTCTGCGTGGGTTTCCCCCGGGTAACTGTTTGTGAGGAGTTTGGTGTGTTTTCCCTGTGTCTGCATGGGTTTCCTCTGGGTGCTCTGGTATTCTCCCACGGTCCAAAAACACACATTGGTAGGTGGATTGGTGACTCAAAAATGTCCCTAGGTGTGAGTGGATGTGTGTGTGTGTGTGTCACCCTGTGAAGGACTGACGCACCCTCCAGGGTGTGTTCCCGCCTTGCGCCTTGTGCTTTTGTACCCACTGTGACCCTGAACTGGATAAGCAGTTACAGACAATGAATGAATAAATCATTTGTATAAGTACATCACTGTAACAGTATTCAATGTTTCATTAAAAGATTCTGGGTTCCGTAACATTGAGGTGAATGTCGTCTTGTGATGTTTGACATTGTCTTGTTCACGAGCTACAAATGAGGAGACTATGAGTAGCATGAGCATGAGCAGAGAATCAGCTTAGTGAGGAGCTGAGTGTGTGTGTTCAGTGGAGAGATGTGTTGATTTTGAGCGTATGTAAACTCTAATAGAGATGAAGTCTGCGGAGGAGCAGGTAACGAGGCTCACGCTGTGAATTATTCATGAGGAAAAAACGGCTGATTGTGGAAAAAGGAGATGAGGCTACTGTGTGATCTAATTACTGAAAAAGGAGAGAGAGAGAGAGACATGAATGTCCTTGAGAGCATTTACTCACTCTTATTGTGTCCTGTGAATACATCCAGGACTCTTGTTTAGAGTGAGTGTGTGTGTGTGTGGGGGGGGGGGTTGTAAATGAATGTACATGCTAGTGCATTGAGGTGTTCCTGCCTTTGATAAACCCAATACCTTTTTTATTCCTGAAACACAATAGTGTCAAATCACACTCATATTCATCTCAGTCAATTGAACCAGCTCTGTGTTCTTTTATATTCTCTTCTCAGCTCCAGACCTGGACGACCCCCCAAAAGAACTCAAAGTGTGACCTCACCGGATAGCCCCCACATCCTGCCCCACTCTGTATCTGGGCTCATGTCCTCAGGAATGATGTCTCACACAGGTAAAAAAAAAAAACATCATAAAACCTCACCTCTGCTTTCTCAGTAAAAAACAAAACCTACAGAATTATTAATACACTTCAGCTCAGTTTACTGTAGGCCTTCCATTGTTTGGAATTGACAATCACTTTTCAAATAAAACCCAATAATAAAACCAGTGTCTGGCCTTATTTTATCTGGAAAACCTTTAAAATAGCTTTGTTTTAGTGATTACTAATAAAACAGTCAGTAACTGAAGATGATGTTTTATAATAATAATGTAATAGCTTCCTTTAAGGCCAAGCAATAATAATAATGTAATAAATTATTATCACATTTTATTGGCAAATCGCAGTTAAGACAACAGCAGGATTTTAAAAATGATAATGGTAAACAGTTTCTCTTATTTTGTCAATTATTTTAAAATTTCGAACACCTCTATATTTTGGATTATATTCCACTGTTAGAAAAAACCTGTACAGGTACATTTTTAATTTACCAACTTACAAACAATGTCTACGTTTATAACGTATATATTATATAAGATATATTTATATCTTAAAGTCCAGTGATAGACTGTAAATATAAATTACTTTCTCTTTATTTCTTTTTGAAATAAAGGTGGACATTTTGAAGGTTTCATGATGTAAATGTTTTAAACAGAAAAATAGTGTGTAGTGGAAATGTGATGCGTAAATTAACTAACTAATGCTATGATATGATATTATGATTATAATTAAATAAGGTATACTTTGTTATTATTTGTAACCAAGGAGAATATTTGTAAACCAAAATATGTCAATGTTTTTGTAATTATGCCTATATTTGTGTGAATATGAGGTCAAATTTCTCAGTGTCCACTTCAGAATTGGATACCACTTTGAAATAAAATAAAAACAGCAGCAGATTTACATAGATGCAACACTCATTAAAGCAAAGCCATAAAACTTCTGGTGAAGACTATGATGATGAATTTTTCCTTGGGCTGGGGGTGAATGTGTTGAGCTTGATTTGAGTATTATTTCAGTATTTGCGTAAACAAGTGCTGGCAGGTATGTTACAGGCTCAGGGCACTTGTACATCAGCTGCACCAGCACACATTCATTTGGAGGCCTTTAATCTAATTAGTGTAACTGCAAGATATTTGTTGTGTTTTTCTGGTGTGCCGTTTCTGCTGAGACAGTGGATTCTGGCCTGGAGCTGCACTGAAACACTGCGGCTCGGTTGACCTTTGTCGTGTGTTGTAATTAAAAGGAATTACACACGGCCCAGAGACGTACTCACCTCCAGCTGTGTGATAGATGCTCCTAAAAGTAGCTCAGAAGCACGGCAGCAAAACATACACATCTTTCCAAGTGAATCAAGACACTCTTAATCAGTGAGGTTCCCCTAGCTATGCATCTGAACATGCAGTTGCAGACAGTGCTAATTTATTTAGTAGTTTATTTGGGAAAGCACTGGGAGTAGGGCAGTATGCTCTGGAGCTGCCACATGAGCATAGGTCTCAGCCCTTGGTGCCATGCAATGGCTAGAGGGTAATAATAAAGCCCCCTAGCGCTGTATTGTATTTAACTGTTATTGCTGTATATATGTGTATATTTAACTGTTCCACTGCTCACATCCCAGGCTTTGCCTACACAGCTTATGCAGTTATTGAACTTGTTTCCAGGCTCTCTATAAATGGACTATATTTGTTTTATGGTGCATGCAGTTGTTCAGTGTTCTAGAAATATACAGAACATTCGCAGATAAGAAGCATATCCTGATGACGTTTATCATGGTAATGAACCCATGGTAAAGACTTCCCCTACTGTCATAGCTACCAACCTACATAAAAGCAAAGGCACTGCATAATTTACTTACACCGTGTATATGATTTACACATTACTAAATCACAGTACACCAACAGTGTTCTTTCTCAGTCCTCTTACTGTAGGCCGTAATGGTGTTTATAAGAATGATGCGCACAATTGAGTCAAGTACATTTAATGCATCAGTTAAATGTACTTTCCAGTGTAGTTTGCCTGTGGAGCTAAATGCATATTTGCTGTGCAATGATATCTGAGCTTCCCTTGGCTGTGTGCGTGTGCGTGTGTTTGTGTGTGTGTGTGTGTGTGTGTGTGTGTGAGAGAGAGAGAGAGAGAGAGAGAGAGAGAGAGAGAGAGAGAGAGAGAGTGAGAGTGAATACCCTGCCACTCCACTCCCTAGAAAGAGGGGCCCATGCATTTGTACTCGTTTAGAAAGATCAGGTGAGGGAAAGCTCAGCTGAGAGAGAGAGCAGTGTGTGTGTGTGTGTGTGTGTGTGTGTGTGTGTGTGTGTGTGTGTGTGTGTGTGTGTGTGTGTGTGTTTGTGTTGGTGAATCTATAGTGCAGGCAGCTTCAAGTTTTCTTTTATCTTCAGCAGAGGTCACACTATCAATGTCAACTATGGAGATGGGAACTCAAAGGCCTCTGGGGATATGGAGAGAGAGAGAGAGAGAGAGAGAGAGAGAGAGAGAGAGAATATGGGAGAGAGGGAGAGGACAGTTTTTTCCCTCTTTGAGTGGCTTGAAGAGAGAGAAAGAGGAACGCTTTGATATCATCCTCTCTGCTGGCTGAATAGGGGCCTTGGCTTTCATGCTCTGATCTTGACATTTTGTGAAAGCATTTGGAGAGCAACTGAAAGCAAACACACACACACACACTCACACACGCGCACACACACACACACACACACGGACACACACACACAGTGCTGCCAATTACCTCATACTTGCCCATAAACTGTAGCCAATTTCAGTTAGTGTAAATGCCAGCCAGCTAAAGTAGCAGATCTCTGTTTGAATGCGGCCTGCTGAGTGTTTTCACTTTGAAATTCAGTTCCTTCAGCGAATCCCTGGAGAAAAGCAATGTCTTTATTTTAGAAATACATAAAAATGATCAGCTATGCTCCACAGTTCGTGATAATGCTTACGTTAAGGCCGTGTCTCAATATGTAGCGAGTTGCCTTGCTCCCTACGGCCTACGTAGTTAGCAGTGCAAATTGAGCAGCATTTTAAACAAAATCAAGGCTTGTAAAACAGCAGCCTCAATATTTAATGTTATTTACTGAGATTTAATCAACAATCCTTGTCACCTTTTACATATGTTACTTGAGTAATATTTTCAAGACGAAGATTGTTCAAACCTAGGGCATTATATAGAGTTTTCCACTTGTGCTCTTACTGGACATGACCCTGAGGTCAACATACTCAGTTCTAAGCATCAGCTAAAGAGGTGTAAAGCACCATCCAACCTTTGAGTAAGAGTGATGGGTATGATCCAGAACTAAACAGCCAATAACTCAAAATAAATAAACCCCGCTTATGTTTTTGTGGCTGTGTTCAGATTCTAACAACTATGTTCCAGAGGAACACCCTTATAATACTAGTCAAATATTAGGAAACATTTTATGTGCTTTTCTGCAACAGAAGTGGCTTTATATTATTAGAAACAGTGTTTCCAAACTGAAGAGAAGAGAAAATGGACTCTACGGTGATGCTGTCAGCATCATCCTCTTGTGCAGTGAAGGGATGCTAATCTGCGCTTAATTGAATTACATTCTAACGCTGAGGACACACACATGCCCTGGCAAAGTCAGTGTGTGTTAGCGGAGGCTCGTGACGTTGGGCAGGTGCCTGACAGTGTGAATGCTAATTATTCGCATGTGATGGGGGATGCAGTCTGTATCCGGCCCACCCTGAGTCAGTGTGTTCCAGCCCCTTCAGAGATACGTACACACTGATCTCTGAACAGCCCGTTACTGCACTCTATGAACTGCTTCAGTAGTGCAAGACCAGGCTTCTGACACTGCTATAGGATATTAATAGACTGGACGCGTTGACATCAGCATGGTGTCGTCTGCTTTTCCTCTGCCATTCACTCTCTACATAACTGTGTCCTTGACTTTGTCTTCCTTCATAAAATAAACTACTGAAAGTGCGTTGAGGAAAGTGATGCAGCATTATTTTAGACACTTTCTCATCCCATAATACACTGACAGCCTCTCAAGTATATTTTCCCATTTCAAATTTTAAATCACTTTATTCCCAGCTGCTGTACCTATGTATTTTTGTTCCAATTGAACAAACGCCAAAAATATTTTCTAATCTTGAAACAAAGGCAAAATGTACGTTAACATAACGGTTATTAAAGGATTTTTGAGTAAGTGCATTGATACATTCATCTTATTCTGTCTCTCATAGGTTTAACAGCTGCTACTTTAGCAGAAGCCATGAAGAAGAAGATTAAGATGGAGGTGTTGAGCAGTTACCATAGCAGTAACAACCACGCCGCCGACTCAGAGAACGGAGACGTTAACTCAAGTATTGGTGAGTTTAAACCACAGAAACATGTGTTTCATTCAGAGGCATTCTCACCACTCCAAGTGTTTATGAGTACTTTTCTTGGACTAGGCCTGACCACAGCCGTGACTTAAAACAGCAGTCAAGAGCCAGTGGCCATGCCTAGAAAGGATGAAATGCACCACAGAAATGAGACATTGCGTAAGTGTAACAAAGATAATTTAGTAATTAGACTGAGAGAAGTAATACTTTTCACATAGAAGGTTTTCAGTGCTTGCCGTTCCACCCTCTAACACAATAAGCACATCTGTGCACTGTCTCAGACAGGCTGCATGTACGTTAGTGACATTGGCTTACTTTTTGGTTTCAGTCTTAGTCTTTATTTATATAAATGATAGCACACTTTTAAAAGCAGCCGTCTTATATTTTTGCAGTTATGCATTAAAAACAAGCAGCTTCAAACAGTCCCTACAAAGTCACAACCCATATTCATATAATTATATTCCCGCACCTCTGCAGCACCATCTATTATTGCATTCAATTAACTTCAAGGGGAAAAAATGGATTTAGGAGACGGCCCACTTGAGCAGACCCTTATTTTCGAGAAACTCTGATTTGTAAGCAGATTTGAGAGAGAAAATGTTCAGAAAATGAGGTCATAACCTTTACCGGGAGAAAGAATAGAAAAACGGGGCCAAGATGTCACAACGAGAGGGATAAGTGTGAATAAGATTAGCCAGGTTTTACCCACAGATGCTAATGAGGAGGAACGTTTTTTTATCTTCAGCAGTTTAGAGTGAGGGTAACCTTGAGTGCACAGTCTTGCTGTAGAATACTAATACAGTGCAGAAAGAGAGGTGCGCAAGGGGCTGAGCGCTGCAGATCAGCACTCTCTCCCGTTTGCTTTCTCACACTCAGTCTCTGTTATTTGTCGAATAGTCTCTAACTGTGTTAGGCTTGATTGGTGAAAGTGTCCTATAAGCTGACTGGCTGAGTCACATTCAAAATTGCTATTCATTTCTAAGTACACACTGGTGGCCATTTTGTATTTATCATTATTTTTTTTTTACTTACTTAAGTGCTGTTACATTAGTTTTTATATGAATGCAGACATTTTTGATTTGTTTGTGTTGAAAACAAGCAATTTTGAACAAGAAAACACAGGAACAGCAATATATTTAAAACTTTTTAATGTTAATCAATTATTAACGTTTCCATGGTGACGTGTGCATGTGCGCTATAGTGTAGGCAGCGTGGAGATCCATTAAAATAGTAATGGAATACACAGCAGCATACTAAAAGCTCCAGTTTCACAAGTTGATCTGCTTTACACCTACCAGTGTGGACATAGACATTCGCTGTGTCCCGTTTCCACTATTCCTTACTTTACTCACTATAAAGTGCACTATTGTAGGGACCTGAATTCAGGACTGAAGTGAATGATTTCATGCAGGTTTGTACCAAACAACACAATGGATTGTGAATGGTGAGTATTGTTCACTACTTTTTGCAGTGAGCTGTGGGATTGTTTCAGTGCATGTTTTCGGACACTATTACAAAATTGCAGAACCCCATAATAATGCACTATATAGGGCACTGTTTTGGACACTGCCTCTTTTTTTACCAAATGTATGTTAAAATCTCTGTATCTCACACCCTGTAGCAGCTTATTGTTTTAGTTTAACATACCGAGGTGAGAGTATGTGTTGATTTTCCCTGGAGCATGAGAAGAGTGTATTTACAGGCATTGCTGATTATTGCAACGAGATTTTATGTTCAGTAACAAATGCACAGTCAACAGAAGTGTTCATTTTTCAGAGCTCAGCAGTGAAGACACAAGGGTGACTTGCTGCTGAAAGCATTGTATCTTTTCTATACTCATAGATACCTCTGTTAGAAGATATTGCTACTTCATGGACTGGAGTTATGGCTTGTATTTTCATATTTTTGCATATTTGTTTTTTAACAACTTCTGATTTGATGAACCTCACTGAATAAAATTTTATAAAAAGTTAGTCTCATATTATATAAGTGTGAAATAGAGGCTTGGACCAGCTCTTGGCCATTTATGGTGTGTCCACAGCATCCGACAAAAAGGCAGTAGATCTTCCATTGTGTTGTATTCTAATGTACACATAATAGCTGGAACGTCAATAATGCAAGTCATTAGACTTCTCCTCCAAGTGTGTTAAGCACATTAACTGCCCTTATTGGCTAGCATGATGGCTAGCAAGTGTTGTGAGGGAGGGTTATATTCTTTGGAATCCTGTCCGTGACTGTGGCATTGCTGTGGGATCAAACTAGCAGCCTCCTGCTGATAGGGCTGGAGCTTAGCGCCTGGATTTGTAGCACCACTCTGGGACCCCATACAGCTTCACTTTCAACAACTTCTTCACTTTTCCACTTCATTCATATCACTTCACTTCCATGTAAACTATGATTGAAGGCTAACAAGTGCTAGCTAACCTCATTTCATGTTTTGTCTGTAATGCTCTGTGGTGCGGCTATGTGACTGGGTGACTCTGGCGGTCCTCCAGATTTGATTGGAGCTCTGTTTTTAGCAGCACACCCCCTTGCCCTGATTACCAGGATGTGAGCTCATCCCTCGTTAAAGAGAAATTCCTAGAACAGCTGTGCCCTGAAGGACTCTGGACACAGGAAGTGCAGTGACCGCTCTGGACAGAGTCACGGCGTCCTGTCAGACAAGAATGCACAGAGGAAGTGTTCTTTTTAAGCTGATTGTGAAAGATGCAACACAGACAACGCAGACAGCTGCTTTCAGCACTGATAACTGCTGGATTGAAGGAACAGAAGCTGATCTGCTGAGTGAATCCAGAGAAATCAATGTAATGCCAGCTGACCCTGAACTGGAAACACTGTGCCATAGTGACGACCACATTAGCCCTAAGACGTCTGGAGTTGTTACTGTTGCATCATTTATAGCATTTACACAACGTTTACATTCTTTAACACGAGGAGATGCAATAAATCAGATTCAAAGCACAGTAACAAGATTCCTCTGGACATTAAACACACAACTTTCCACAGCAAACTAAAACCTGCAGGTAGAAAGTAGAGAAATAAAAAGTAGAATGCTTAAGTAAAAAACAAGAAGAGAACAATGGAGAAACAAAGCAAAGTAAAACAAGAGCAGAGGTAAAGATGCAAAGAAAGGAGAAAAAGGAACACAAGTGAGAAGACAAGTAGACAAAGGAGAAGAAAATGAGTAAAGAGGAAAAGCACAAAGAAGAGAAATTAAGCAAAGAATAAAGATGACACCAGATGAAGAGAAAAAAGTGAAGGAAGTATAAGAGAACAGAAGAGATGCAAAGAAAAAAGAAACAAATCAATGAGAAAACCGAAGAGTAGGAAAAAATAGAAGCAAATATAAGAGAAGAGAATAGAGACTTAATAGAAGAGTAAAGAAGAGGATGAAAAAGAGGAACAAAATTAAGAATAGTGTAGCAAAGAAAAAAATAACTAAAAATACACGCAAAGAGAAGCAAATAGAAAAAATGCAAAAAATGATAAAGAAGAGAAGGAAAAGTAAGAAGAGAAGCAAAAGGAAGGGCTCAGAGATGAACAAAAAAGAAGAGTGAAGAGAACAGACAGATGAGAGTGATCTGAGTAGAACTGTGTGTCTGTGTCTGTGTGTGTGTGTGTCTGTGTTGGGGGGGTCTCCGGAGCCTCAGTTCTCCTCACTCAGCCCCATTAGCGTCCCTCCTCTCTCGGGCTTCAGGTGACAGATAAGCGGAACGCTCCTCCAAAATTATAATGGGATTTGATGGGGGGAGAAATAGGATTCCTACAGGATTGTGGGATAATGGGGAAGAAATCAGCTGATAATAGATGAACACTTAATGAAGTTGAACAGCCTCCTCCTCCTTCTCCTCTTCCTCCAAAGCCCATGTCTTCCACTTCTCCATTAAGTCTTCCACCATCAGCTGAGAATCAGCAGAATAGTCCAGTATGCGTAATGAGGAGCCTCTCAGAGGAGCAGGTGGGAGATGTTTGACAGCGCTGGAGCGCGCCCGACCTGACTCCTGATCTCTGCTCAGTTTTAAAGTCATCCGGAAGTTTGGAGACACCACCTTCTCCAAAGTTTCTTCTAAACCAAGGGCACTGATGGAGAGTTTGAACCACTTTTGCTGCAGTAACAGCTTCTGTTCTGTGACGGCTTCACTCTAGACGTTAAAACATTTGCTGTGACGATTTGATGGCAGCCACGTAAATATAAGAGAGGCCAAGTGCTCAGGTTGCTCAGGTTCTGGATCCTCACTCCAACTCCAACCAGCGGAAACCCACACATGCACAGGGAGAACACACCAAGCTCCTCAAAGACAGTGTCCTGAGTTGTTCATAGCCACTGACATAACTACACCAACGTTTACACCAAAGTATGACTCCAACAAGCAGTATTTCTTGCCAAGTTCAAGTTAAAATGGGCAGTGTGGTCTCGCTGACACATAAGTCCGGGGCCTTGGTGGCTTTGGGTTTGAGGCTTTCCTTGGGTGTTTACCTGTGTGAAGTGCAGTCTGTTCTCCTGGGATAGCGCATGTGTGCTGGTGGAGCAGCAAGTGGAACAACAACACCAACAACATCACTTCAAGGTGAAATTACTTTTAAGACGACTGAATATGATAGCATAGGTGCTGTATATGTTTCTGTTGATATATTGGACCTCCCTCTGTCAGTGTTCCTGAATTAGCTCCCACCCTCAGATTCATTCACACACATTTCCAGAACAACACTGTACCAAAAGAAATATGGTGGATCCAGAGATGGCCAAGGGTAAATTAGTTTCAATATGGGGTAGCAATTTTTATCGCTACTAACATTTTTCTCCAAACACCTCACATTTTTTTCCAGCATGTAGGCAGACCTGCTACTGAAATGTGAAGAAACATGTGCTGAATTGTACCAAAAGTGTATAGGATTGGAACCATATATAGCACCTTCAATAGTGCAAGGCATTTTTTAGTCATGCTTTGTTTACGCTACATCAAGAAATGTATTGAATTGGGACACTACCCTATCTAGTATGACACTGATCAGAAACTTTAAGGATCCTTACACCCATACATGCTACATCTATCTCCTAAGAATAAAGTAGATAACTTTGTACTCCACCAATAATATGTTTAGTGTTTTTTTGTTGGGTGCCTTTGGGTGGTCTCTCTACAGAGATGAATGCGTCTTGGGGCTGTGGCCATGGCTCTCTGTCTCGAAGCACCCTGACCTTTAAAAAAAAAAGTCTGAGCCAGGAGAAAGACACAATGTGTGAAGACAGTAACACACTGTGTGAATAACTAGTTATAATTAGATCAACAGAGCCATGTGTGTGAAAGAGAGGGAGCAAGATAAAGAGAGAGTGTGTTTTGATAAGCAGAGTTGTGTACTCTTTTTAACTGACTGTTAGAAACTGAACAGGAAGGACAGAGATATCAACAGGAAGCCTGTGATTGTTGCTGCTAATTGGAGTTCAAAAGAGCTAGGATGTGTTTTGCATAAATACAGGGAATAGATTTTCCATGAGTGTATAAATCTAGTGGAATACACACACACACACTCACACTTGATTCAAATATGTACATTATTTACACATGAATATAATACATTACATCAACATGAAGATTTGCTTAGAGCTGGTATCTGACAATGTAAAGAACATCAATCAGCAGTTTTTAGTTTGTTGTGTAATAAATAAAAATACATTCCTTTTTTATACAAGGAAATAGTGCATCCAATAATAAAGGCAGCTAGGAGCTCCATTCACATTGTCATAGAAAACAATGTCACGCAGAATTCTGTTCAGTTTTACTAAGACCTATGTGGATATGCACAAATCAACACCTTAATTACACAGTTCAGACTGTTACAACACTATTCTTCAGCTTAAGAGTAACCTAAAGCTAAAATATACTACACCTTTTTCCACAAGTTAACACAGTGGCCTGGGGCCTTTATGTGCCTGTGGCATTCTTTTGATCAAACAACACAGCACCACAGTTCATATGTGAAAAGGGCTATAAACGTGGGTGCAGTGCTGTAATTGGAGAGATTCAGGTGAGGAGGCGGGACAAATCTTAAGTGTCTCCTATGGACATAAGACACAGGAGAAAACCTCTGAATGTATGCATTATATGTGTTCATGTTTTAATTGTCATATGGATATATGTTGAATCATGGCATATTAGCACACTCTATAATGTACCAGACCTTTATTTTGGGCTGTTACTGTTTATAATCTTTCAAAAAAAACAAGAAAAAGTAACTTGCCTGTATCTAAAACCTTTCGTTTCCATCCAAAACTTAAAAATAACTCTCTAGAGCCCTAAACAACCCGAGGGTTTTGCAGTGATATTTATTTGCTACACTTGTGCTACACTGGCAAATGAATTAAAGTGCTTAATAACTTGTGTATTTATTTGTGGTGCTTTGGTTATTTAGTAATAGTTAAAGCACACATTAAAGGAAGCTAAGGAGGAGGATGCATAAACATGGAGCAAATCCACATATTTGGTAGAAGTTAATTGTGATAATGGTTAAGAGCACATAGTGTTCGTTCGGGTGGGGCACATATTGTATGTGTATCTGTTACACGCTCTGTGTTCATTATTGGATGTTTGTATTTTCACAAGCGTGAGGTGCATGACAGGGAGTGAGCACTGATCATAAACGCATGTGTGTGGTGTGAGAGGCAGCGAGTGTGAAAGTGTGCGTGTGTGTGTTTGAGATTGCACTCAGCAGATGCTGGATGCTCACTGTAAACATGAGTAATCAAGAGCAGCTGCTCAGCTACATTGACTCTATGACTGTGGGTGGCAGCTTCAAAAGACTGGGACACTGGGAGAGAGGGAGTTTGTTTGTGTGTGTGTGTGTGTGTGTGTGTATGTGTATGTGTGTGTGTATCTCCAGTGTGTAGACACTCTTCAACCCAAACAAACAATAGGGCTCAGCATCATCCATGTACTTTCACACACATCAGTGGTTCCAATGTTATTTTAGATCAAGTATGTATTGACTTTTAAAAATCACAATGTTAATAAAAAATTAATATGAATTAATTATTTATTTAAAAAGTGCCTAGGAGTCTGTGGAAGGGTTCATGATTCAGTTCATCCCTATATAATCTAATATATAAATAGCTAAATTTGAAAAATGTATTCAGAAGTTCGTGATTAGATTATACTACTTACTAAACAATAGTAGTTATTAGAAAATAATTACCATAATTAATAATCCTTAATTATAATTATACATAGTAGTTTTTTAATTAATAGTAAAGGTTTAACAATACTAATAGTGGTTACTGATTTAATTATGGTATGTTCCGAATAATTCTAGTATTTTCTTTATATTACGTTTTAACTCTAATATGGTATTTAATCTTCTGTTAATTATTTCTGTTTATTCATTACTGATCATTATTTATAGCTTGAATTAGGGCTGTGCCATAATCGTATCGTGTGCAATAATATCGCAATTTTTTTTTAAACAATAAAAAAAGTACAATATCGTGATTATCATGATATTCTGACTTGTTTACCTAATGACGTCATGTGGTTACATGTAATATGGCATATATATATATATATATAAATAAATATTTTTTATTCAATATCTTGATACAGAATCTTGATACAAGTTATGGTTGTGTCCAAATTAAGCAAATGTTTACACATGTATTTGTTGTTTCTTCTGAATGTTTGAAATTGTTTTGTACTAAAATAAAATGTAATGTAATTTAAATACGAAATTAAATATATTAGTAATTTAATATAATTAATACTAATATAACATTTATTTTGTTATAGTAGTCTGTTCTTGAAATAATACAATTATTTTCAGTGATTGTTTTATATCGCCAAGAATATCGTTATTGACAAAATACCCTGAAATATCGTGATATTATTTTAGGGCCATATCGCCCACCCCTAGCTTGTATGATGCATTGCAGTTACAAAACAGTATTAACATTAATATTTGTATGATATATGCTACAGTAAGGGCTAAATATAGTAAGGGCAATGTTTGCTAATGTAGTCATAAACCAGATGTACCAAATGTTAAAGTAGCCTCTGTATAACACATGCAATCCTGTAAGTAAATAATAATAAGGCTGCAGATGTTCAGAAATCAGAAAAATGATTGAATCTTAATTATCAAAATATACTATCGAGCAACCTATGGCTTCATATGAGGGCAGCTGTGGCACAGAGGCTAGAGAGGTGGGGTTGGGACCGGAAGGTTGCTAAGTTTGATGGACCACTACCGTGGGTGGGTTAAATGCAGAGAATCAGTTTCCTCGGGGAATCACTAAAGCTCTTATTATATTTAGTATTGAGTGGAATAACCTAAAAAATTCTCTTTAAACTCCACACAGGCCTCAACTCCAAAGCCTTGATTTTTTTTTGTATCTCCTACAGACTTCAAAAGTGTGCAATTTTTTCACATAAAAGACCACCCTACCTGTCTGCTTCACTGTCACACCCCCACACACCCACACACTCGCAAAGACCCCCAAATAACACTTTTCAACCATGGTTACACAACTCCCTTTTGTTTTTATCATCTTCGGCGGCCCTCCCTCCTTTTGTCTGGCCTCTGTCATCGTTTCATGTCGTGTGATTATTTCCATGAGGCTAAACTCGACATTAAACACAGAGGCAGCATTAATTGCAGCTTAGGGAAGAGGGGAGGTGGGGAAAAACAAAAAAAGGCCCTTGGTTTTCCATAAATCCCCGTTGCTTTATGGTGGGGAATGTGGAAATGGCTCCGGTGTGTGTGTCCCACCACTACAAAGCCCCTCTCACTAAACTCTTAGACTAAACACCTTCTGAACAGCCACTTAGGGGCAGACACACCTTGGTCCGGGATGTCTACGTCTGTTCTGTAAAAGCGTTCAGGCTGGAACAGGTCTAGTGTCTTTTTAAGAGGAATTACTAAACAATCTTCAGGATTTGGTGGAAGCGGTTTGAATGGGAGCCACAGGGCTTTCCGAGGTCACACAGATCACGCTGCGTCACATATAATGGGGGATACTCATGGCGTTGTGATTTGATGCTTACTCTTGTGGTGCGTGATGTTTGTCTTCTCCCTGTTTTTCTCTTTCTCTTGTACTCACACACCCACAGGATGGAAGTCATTAAGTAGCTATCAAGTCTTATCAAGCACTTACACATGCCCCCGATCGTCAGGTCGTCTTCTCTGCTGAGTCCTGAGAATTCCCGCTTATGGAAGAGAACTGTTACTGTAGTTATAATACACCTTATTTTTACCATTTTACTAATTTCTCAAATAACAGTAAGAACATTTCTGTGCAAAACAGCCATGAAGCATAAGGTTATTCACGTTTGCTTCTTAGTTAATGGGAAAACAAGAGAATCAGACTTAGTAGTTGAAGATATTAAGAAAATGGAACTCTTAACAACCATGCAAGACCATGTAATCAACCAAAACAATAAAAACCAAACTAAAAACAATCAAGCTAAACTCTTATACCCTCCACTCTCCACAAAAATTCACAAAGAGGTTAAAAAATCCACATAATTGGCCATCTAGCTTCATTTCAAAACACCCTGCAAAAATCCACCCTGAAGCAATTTCCTCCCACTGTCAAGCTGCATTATCAGAAGGTGGGTTTTCTAGTCTTTAACGGGAAATGTGCAGTATGTATGGAGGCATGTTTACAACAGATGTAGTGATTTTGGCCAGAGTGCCCCTTTAAAGGTGCACTTGGCAATTTTACCGTAATTCTTGTCTGTGTTATTGTAATTCACTTGCCTAACCACTAGAGGTCACACATCACAAATACCAGATGCAGTACGGCATTAGTGAAGGCAACCTCCAATGGTCAAGAAGGCAAACTACAACAACAAGGACAGCTGTTTGGGTCCAAGAACGAAATGCACTTATGCTGATGCTGTTGATAAATTAACTATTATTATAATAGTTTTATTATTTTAACACTTTTTATCACGCTCTTCATATTTATGAAACAAAATTATGGAGTGCACCTTTAATTTTAATGTGGAGCTAATATAGTAAGTATTCTAATATTTCTAATTGTAAAATGACACATTTAGTTTAGATTAGCTTAGCTGATTGCACTGGAAATGTATTTTAAATAATAAAAAAAATAATAGTTTGGTGGGATACAATAAAAATAAACAAATAAAAAGTAAAAATCAAAAACGCTGAAGTACTGTAAGTTACTGTTGTCTCTGTATGCGCTAAAATACTGTAACTGTAACACATCACATTCTTGGCTGTACTTTTTTTTTGGACAAAGAAATCACTGGTGACTAAACTCGGTTCACTCCAGCCGTCACACCTTCCGAGTGTATGCTCCATCCTCTTGAGAAGAGGAGCCCTTTATGAACACACACAAAGACGTGGGTTTCCATTTCATGACTGGCTTCTGTTTTGAAACTGAAAAAAGAACATCAAAGTAGCACAGGAAACAATGGCAACACAGTGTGATTTAGACGTCTCCAACATTTACAACAAGTCGCCCGTGTAGAAAAGGTAAGAAAAAACATCCCCGCGACTCAGATTGGCAGCGGACAAATTTTTCTCATTGTGCTTTTTTTCACTCCTCCATTCTCTGGCCGCTTGAATCCTCTCCAGGTGTTTTTGTTGCCTCATTGTTCTGAGCACGCTGTTATTGCATCAGTTTGTGCCCGAATTCGCTCCAAGATCCCTTTTGTGTTTGGATTTAGTGAGCGGCTCTGTTTGGCCCGAGCCCAGCTCTGTCATTAGACTTCCTTTGTTTCCTCCGCTCTCCTCACTGTTCCATTTGTTTTGCTTCTCCCTCCTTTTTGTCTTTCTTATATTAGACCCAAAATATTTATACAGTTTGCAACTTCCTGTTGAAATCATTTACACTCCCATAATAGCTCCAGTTCCAAGTTTGCACAATGGGCCCTGCTGCTGCCCTGAGGGGGAGGGTCGGCGTATGTTTTAAAATGGCCAGTCTTTTGGTTCCTAACTGCTCGGGGCTCTTTTGTTTTAGGTAAATAAAGATTGAAAGCTCCTCAGTTAGCAATATCGGGCGCCATGTGTTTGGGAACGTTGGCGGGGCATGTTGTCATTCACTCTGCAGCTGTACCCGAGCCTCGGACCCCCAGAGAGGACCCGGGGGGCAAGAATGGATAGAGGGGGTGTTCTTGGCTCTATTCCAATTTTATTCAAAGGTGGCTTTTTAGCACTCCCCAGCCACTTTGGTCTGTGTTTAGAGCCACTGGTCATTACCGCATTCAGCGCTTTACTTCTTCAGATTCTGCCAAAACCAAGAGACAGTTTAACCTTTAGGAGGTTGTTGTTGTTGTTTTGGCTTCTGTTCAGTTATTCACATTTAAATATACCTACATTATTGATTGATTAATTATAAGATACTCTGTGGTCTTATGCTGCATCTTTCAAATTTTTACCCTCTTTCTGTCCTTTCCTGAAACTGACTGAAAAGTTTTTGACACAAAATCATTTGGATGCATGTACAGTTATGTAAGTAACTATGCAATTAATTGAGTAAGAAAAAGTCTTTCATTGTAAATGTACGGTCCCTCCACACCAAAGAAAAATAAATAAATAAATAAATAAATACAAAGATTTGGATGCCACTGAACTACCTCCTGTTGATTTCATTCATTCATTATCTGTAACCACTTATCCAGTTCAGGGTCGCGGTGGGTCCAGAGCCTACCTGGAATCACTGGGCACAAGGCAGGAACACACCCTGGAGGGTGTGTTCACACACACACCTATGGACACATTTTTGAGTCACCAATCCACCTACCAACGTGTGTTTTTGGACTGTGGGAGGAAACCAGAGCACCCGGAGGAAACCCACACAGACACAGAGAGAACACACCAACTCCTCACAGACAGTCACCTGGAGCGGGAACCGAACCCACAACCTCCAGGCCCCTGGAGCTGTGTGACTGCGATACTACCTGCTGTGCCACCGTGCCGCCCTGTTGATGTCATAATGCTTTTTAATTAAGCAGTGATACCATAGTTAGTTCCAAATCTGCAATATGATTGGCTGAGAGATGTGCCTACACCAGTGCCAGTATCTCACGTTATAGCACTCCCTCTCATCTATTATTGCATAATTTTTGATTTATTATTTATTGGTTTTCAACATGGTTAATTTATATTCTGTTCAATGAGGTAGAAATAAATTCATTTTCAGTTTCGGAAAAAAGCAATGACATATATGTACGGTTTTCACTGGACAGTAAAAGAAAGTTTTTTGCCCAGCATGAGTCTTTTTCCACACTCCCAGACTTCAAAGTTTGTTGCATTTTAGTCAGGCTTGTCGGTGATGATTAACAAACGCTGTGATTTTGACCTTTAACACAGATGAGGTGGTTCAGAATGGGGGAAAAAATCAAAAAGAAATGGAAGGAACAGCTTGCAAGTGCTTTTGGCATGTGGTGCAGGATCATCCCATCCAAATAACAGCCCCCCAAAGACAACAAACAGACACACACACACACGCGCGCACTTGTCCTCTTTGATCACTCCTCCTCCCTTTCTTGTCTGCCACAACAGCATGACTGATCTGTGTGTCATCTATCACAAGAATATTAATCTCTCTCTCTCTCTCTCTCTCTCCTCTGATTCATTCTATCTTCTCTTTCTTTCTGTACTTCTCACCCTCTCTCTTTCTCTCTTTCTCCTTCCCCCTTACTCTCTCACACGCCTCTTATCTCACCTCTTCTTATGCCCCCACCTCCCCTCTCAGACTAAAAATGTCAAAGTGGAGGGAGGACGGGGGGGAGTTGGTATGATGTTCTCTTTTGTTCCCCCCCCCCCCACGTAACTCTAGTCTCCGAGTGGTGTTTCTGAGTCTCAGACGATGAGACGGCACCTCTGACCTTTCGCTTTGGCTGGTATTTGGGTTCAAAAGCAGAAAGACAGATTGCTGTATGTGTGTGTGGTGGGCGATTGGTTCCAAAGGGCTCAGCGTCTCCTGTCTCTCGTCTACTTTCCTCCTTGTTTTTGAACCATAAAGGCCGATAAAATATGGTTTTGACGTCGCATCACAGCTGCAGCATTTTCTCTCACTTTTCCCAGCGGTCACACGGAGCAGAGCCCATTACTGTGAGTTCAACACAGTTCAGGAGCTCTTCTCTGTGGAAAAACCCACTCGTCTTTTAAGGGAATTGGGCTAAAATGTCCTCTCGCTAACTTCATCTCCATCTCTCTCTTCTCTCACTCTCCCTGTCGTTTCCCTTTCATCCTACGCTTCAAGTGGCAATAGAAACCACAGGCAGACACAGCTGAGTGGCTGAATGTAACCCTAAGAACTGACCTGTCCAGTACAGACGGGATCTCATTTCTTTACTCTGCTGTTACACACAAACACACACACAGTGTCAGGACTTAATAATATATCACTTACTTTTGACCCATTTGTTCTACACATATTGCCTGCACAAACAATATACAATGATCAACAATTACATTCTGACCATCTCTTTGTTTCTACACTCACTGCCCATTCTCTCAGCTCCACTGACCTGACAGGAGCACTGGAGTCCATTTTTTGTTCTGCAGGTATGAGTTGGCTGGTGGAGCATTCTCAGCGCTGCAGTGACACTGACCTGGTGGTGATATGTTACTGTGTGTTGTGCTGGTACAAGTGGATCAGAAACAGCAAGTGCTGCTGGAGTTTTTAATCACTGTGTCCACTCACTGTTCAATCTGTGAGACACTCCTACCTTACATGTAGATGTAAAGTCAGAGACCGTAGCTCATCTGTTGCTGTAGTAGCAGCACTGCATTGTCTGATCCACTCGCAACACACACTAACACACCAACAGTATCACCGCAGCACTGAGAATGATCCATCACCCAAATTATACCTGCTCTGTGGTGGATATGTGGAGTCCTGACCGCTGAAGAACAGGGTGAAAGGGTGCAAACAAAGAATGTAGAGTAACAAATGAACTACAGTTGTTGTATTTGTAGAACTAAAAATTGCTTCTTTATTGTCAGTGGAAGTGAGAGAATGGACTGTAAATGTAGAAACAAGGTGGTCAAGCAAAGGGTAGACACTGTAAATGCTGTCTGAGGCTTGTGTGTACATTTCTAAAATAAAACCAAAAAAAAACTTTCTATAATTTTTATTTTTAAAAATGAAACATGGAGCTTTTGTTAATTAACACACACACACACCGTTTCTGAAGCCCATTGTGGTTGCTGTCTCTCAGTATTACATCGGTAGACTAAACGCAGTGATCAGGGACGAGGAAGCTTGACTCTCCCTTGTTGTCACATCGCATGTTGTGCTACAAATAGCATCTGAGCTTTAATTTATCAGTGACTCCTTATGGATGAAGACATCTGCAGCGGTTGGAGAAGCAGATAATTGGTCTGCAGTGCTGCACACTCCAGCAGATCTGAAAATACTCAGTGCCATGATTAGACTAACACTAACACTACAGCATACTACTGAACACCGAGGGGGAAGTGCAGAGGTTTATTTTTGTTTTTCACTCGTTTAAGATTTAGTGGTTTTTAGTTGTTAAGTTTGCGGATTGCAACCAACTGAATACCCCTCCCTCACCCTTCCCTTTCCAAACATGAAAGGCACTGTCTAGAGCCATTGATTTGTTTGTAACTTCTGGGCTACTGTAGAAACACGAAAGCACATCATGATGGCCTCTGTTGAAAAAGACGAGCTCCCTGTAGATATCAAGGGTTTAATTGTAAGCTAACGAAAAACACAACAGCTCATTATACAGGAATTAAAAACCCGATTTTGTATCGTATTTGCTATTCCTGCTAACAGAGCCCCATAAATGTACAGGTATTTGGTTGTAATTGTGTACGGTAGACTTGGAAATTCACAAAGTGTCCAAATTTTTTGAGACATACCGTGATCCTTTTTTATATCTTGGTGCCCAACAGGTTTGGAGCTGCCATTTATGATGATGTCACACCCACTGATCCCAGTGAGCCTGCCCCCTGCTTCTGTCACCATGGCAATGAGCCAGATGAACCACCTCAGCACCATCGCCAACATGGCCGCCGTTGCTCAAGCCCAGAGTGATACAGCTAGAATGGCCACCTCAGTCATTAAGGTAGATCACTGGAGTTCTCTGTTAACAGTGATGATAAAAATGGAGTTTGAGGCTTAACAGAAGTGTGGAACCATTACTCATCGAAAATATCCCTGTATATAATAAGACATATAAGAACAGAAGAACATATTAATGACACTAATAATCTGTGCAGTAGATGATGTAATACACAGCCATAAAGCATTGTTCATCTATTTTATACTATTTTAGGGAAATAATCACAGTACACCATCACATCATTCTACCATCTTAAATTAATCCAACATGTTTTGTTCATTTCACATTACAATTGTTGTTGTTTAAACACAATCATTTTAGATCAGCAGGGGAACTGTGCATGCACTGCTCGAAATCAAACTCTGCCTACAAGCACAGCCAGCAGCACACTACATTTAATATTCCATCCTTTCATTGGCACAGGGAAGCATCTGCATGAATAAGGGTGTGTGTTATGTAAATGACTGTAGGCTAGCGGTTGATTTCACACACTGAAAGTAATCCATTATCTGTGCTTAAATCTTTACTGAATCAGTTTACTGAATCAGACGATTAGTTCAAACATCATACAGTGTGGACAAATCTGCTTTCATTTTACACAATGTACTTTTTGAACGTATTTATTTTAATAAAAAAATATGGATGAGGTGAAGGTATCAGTAATTGAAATAATTCATTTAAAATTAAAATTAAATATTAGGTTTCAGTTTATTAAGGCTTCAGTTTATTTGGTTAAATACAGGCTTTATATATGTGTGTATTTCACAGGAGCGAGTTCCAGACAGTCCGTCTCCAGCTCCGTCTTTGGAGGATGGTCGTAGGTCAGGCAGCCACTTGTCGTCCAGGCAGAGCAGCAGTGTGTCCAGCTCTCCTGCCCACACCGAGAGCTCCACAGACCGGCCACGTAGGTCTTATTTTCTTGCATTCATGTTAGGGTTTTATAAATGCTTTAAGCCAGTTTTATTCATTTAGCACCGGACCTACATTAGCATTACACAACCTGCATATTTTAACTATGAATACGGACAAGGCTAAGCCGTGCAGTTTGTGCAATGCTTATTGCTGGTTGCAAACTGTAGCAGCCAAAGGTCTGGGGGTATTTTTTTATGATGCACATCCTGTGTAACTGTGTTTGAAATATTGGCACTTTTTCCTTTCGCTTCTTTAATTCAGCCAAGGAACCTATTCTGTTTGACACTTGTGCTCAGTCCACTCACGCAGCTCTGGGTAAATCTGCTTTTATGATAATGTGCGACCAGTTCAGCGCACACAGGCCCTGCAAGTGTGCCAAGCTTTTAGCATTAAGTATAAGATGATACCATATAATCTGCTGAAGTAAAGCTCTCTGAGAATGTGGAGTAGGAAATAAAACTACATGAGCACATGTCATGCTTTCTGCTTTTATCATCTGGGTTAATATCAAAGTTAGACCAAGGGTAACTGATATGAGAATATGACCTCAAACTCGTGTGTACCAGGGGAAGAGGCTGTGTGGAGTGCCTATTTTTTATCAGTTCATGTTCAGAATGTAACTTTTATAGCACTTTACCTTGAGTCCTACTGAGATATCTGCTTTCATTATTGGTTTAGTGTTCCTTCTCAACAAGATTTGTTTTTGCTTTATTCAGCTCAAAAGCATATGTAATCATCAAGTAGAAAGTTAAATTAATAGTTCAGCGAAAATCCAATTTACAGTATTCCACTTACTCTAAATGTAGTTCTAGTCCTTTTTTTTTTTAGATTTGCACCAGATAGACAAAGCTAACTGCAGGTATTGGAAGATTGTATATACTACTTAGCACTGTACAAACAGCATAGCTAGTACATTGCATTAATCCGTTTCTTTCTTTATGTGGTTTCTGTCACAATGTGGCTCAGTCCCAATTCTTATTTTTCCCCTACACCTTGTTTTTGACTGTCAACTTGGCCCTTGAAACTGATTTACCAGGTGTAGTATTTTAAATCTTTTGCTACAAAATGGAACAACCCTTCAAGAGCCTTACAGGTCATTATACGTTACTGCTGGATTTAGCTTCCAGAACCATTTGACAATCATAAACTATCAATAACTCCTAACTCCTGTGGTGCAAATTCATATTCTTAATCAACAGCGTTTTGTTTCTAAACCTTTGTTTTGACTTTGTAATTAGCCTCAATAAGTTAACTTCACCATTTAATGTCGAACTGGAAATGTACTTATTAGCATAGTACTAGTAACATTTTATGCTTGTTATGAATTAAAGGTTTTTATTATACTGAAACTAGAATAAACTAATATAATACCTTGCTTATCAGTTTTCAAAAGAGAAAATACTTACATTTGTGCATTTCTTTGGTCGTGCTAGCAGCTATGTTGCTGGTGATCCAAAAGGATTTCGGGGAATATCTCATAGCACTGTTTTTTGAGTGTGCGTCTCTGTTTAAAGGGCTGCATAGCCCTAACACTTCATCCTACTACCCTCTGCCCCATAAAGAATTGTGAGTGTTAAGGTTAAGTGGTATGGGCAAGAGGTGCAGTTGGTGGATTAGGCCTTAATCTTCTGATGATTACAGCAAGACAAAATGCTAAAGGTCCTAAAATCAGTTTTTTTAATCACCCTCCCCTCCCCTTGATGTTAAAAACGGTGTTTCTTGTCTATGCTTGTGTACAAAATTCCTACTCTTCTGTTTTTTTTTTTTTGTTTTTGTTTTTTTTGCAGATGTGCATCAGAATGGCCTTTCTCTTGGTCATGCCCTCTTAGGCCTGTCTCCAAGTGCACCCCCAGGACCCAAAGAGGGAGATCTAGCAACCCAGGACACCAGCCATGAGACAAGGAGGACACTCACAGAAAAAGGTCAGCTGATTTTGGTGAAAAATTAGTCCTAATACCTCTGCTGTAATGTGCTTGTGTTACCGATTTGTTAGAGATTATTAAAAGTAGTAGCCATTGTCCCACAAGGAACTATAATAACACTTTATTAGTAATAAACACTTCATTACTAGTCTAGTGCTGGAGTTCCCAATCACAGTTCTGGCAACTGTGAAGATTTTTGTGTTTTGTCGCATGTAGTAGACTGCATTTTCTGGCTCAGGTGTGTGGAGGTGAGGAAAAAACTGATCTGTCTGCTCTCAGCAGAACACAAAAGGCCTTTGACAAGGCTCTGACACAAAAGCAAACAAACGCATACAAGTTTAGTGTACAATGTACATCTAAAGTGTAAAACTAACTGTTCAACCGACAATGTTCATAGACATTCTGTGCATACAGTATGAGATAGGCCATCAAAACAGGAATCGTTCACTAAATCGCTTCACTTCAGAGAGCCATTTAGCTTGTTTATCTCTTGTCTATGGAGAAGTGTAGCAGCAGCGCTAGCAGGTTTGTGTGTGAGAGTGATCGCCGCTCCCCTGATGTCTCTTAATGCGAATTAAAATTCCGCGTGTTTTCTCGCCGCTCATGCATGGGGTCTCTGAGCGCCTGTTCAGAGAACGCCAGAAAAAAATCAACACGCTCACTCACATTTCTATGAAAATAATCCATTAGGGTGGGAAAGGGAAGGCAGCGGGGCTAAATTAGTTAGCGATTTGCGAAGCGTGAATTAATGAACAAGCTTTTTTTCCCCCTTCTTTTTTTCCCTCAGCTCTCCTGGAGGTGTAATTTTCTGTAATAACCTCCCAGAACCCTTGTTTGGTTTCTGCGTTTGAAGGCTTTCATTAGCTTAATGAGGACTTTTGCAAGGGCGAGTAGTCAGCACAATTTTCCTCATTGCGCCATGGAGAGACAGGGATGCTACTGAACCAGCTGCGGAGGTGTGTGTGTGTGTGTGTGCTGGTGGTCTTTGCGACTAGGCCGGGGCTCGTTCGTTTTGATTTAGAAGAAACTCCCGGGTTCGTTTGGCGCGAGTGGAGAAATGGCAGATATCTCGCCAGAAAACCAATACGGTTTAACGAAGGCGTCCGGGTAATAAAAGTCACGCCGGAGTAAAGACATAAACGATGATGAGCCGGGCCGCGGTGCATTAGATTAATGAGAACAAGCGTTCCTCTCCCTCTCTCTCTCTCTCTCTCTCTCTCTTTCTCTCTCTCTCTTTCTCTCTCAGTGAAATGAGAGCTGTGTGATAAACAGACATCAGGCCCGAGCAGCCGAGCAGTTCAGGCAGATAATGGGGGAGCTGCTTCAATTTGTAGCCAATATCCGCCGTGGTTTATATGAACCATGCGTCTAATGATGTTGTATAGGACTATTAGTTCACGTTTTGTTTAGATTGCAGACATTTTTTAAATCAGAGTTATGAAATGAGATATTTGACTCTTGCTGTAAATAGAGTTCCCTTAGCTTCACGTCCAAACGTCTATGATTTAGTTAAGTGGTGAATTCAGGTTCTTTGTGGACACGGATGTTCAATTGTGCACAACTGTATAGTCTCTATAGAAAAGCACTAATATTGACCAAAGGACTGGCGTCCCCTCCAGGGTGTATTCCCGCCTTGCGCCCAATGATTCCAGGTAGGCTCTGGACCCCCCACGACCCTAAATTGGATAAGCGGTTACAGATAATGGATGGATAATATTGACCAATAGAATGAGATAGAGCAGCTTCCAATAAGTCTACCCAGTACACAATTAGCCGTTGATTCAACGTTGAAATAACGTAATGACTGCCGTCTAATCAACGTTCTCTTAAGGTTGAAAATGAAAGTTGAAAAGACGTCCAAACACAGACATTGAAAAGACGACTATTAGACGTATTTTGGACGTCCACTGACGTTATTAATTGGTCCCGAAATAAATTACTTGTATAAAACGCGTTTTGGACGTCCACTGACGTTATCGATTGGTCACCACTTAACTAACTTATTAAGATGGAATTTGGACGTCCATTGACGTTTAAAATATGTCCTTGACGGACAGACTACTTTTCAAAATCAAAAGTGTGAGAAGGAATATTGTTTCACCGTTTGCTGCAGTAGCAGCCTTTGTTTTTCTAGGAAACCTTGTTGGAAATTGCTTTGAGGATATTATTGTTTTCAGCCAGAAAAGCCACACTAATCATTCCTATAAGAATGCACAGTGGGTTTGTACCACTTTGTGGGTTTGTGGCCCGAGGCTCATGTGCAGTTGCTCCAGAACGTCCCATTCCTTTGGCAGTGCTTTTCGTTAGAGATGAAGTTAATTGTGTCAGCCAAGGGTGCAACTTAAAGAGTCAGGTATCACTCATTAGAAGTATGTATAAACTTTTGGCCATAGCTTGAGTCATCAAAATGCAGTCCTTTGAACCCTGAATATTGGTCCCACAGAGGACTTTATAAGAGTCAGGAAAGCACTGTCCCCCAACAACAAAAAGTTCTTTTGATTGAAGAAAATACTTTAAGACACCTATACCTCTCCTTCCAGGAGAGCCCTTTTACTATTCATTAGCTGTGGCAGAATGGGGAAGACCTCTTTGTCATTGCTTTCAAATGAATCTTCAGAGGCCAAGACTGGAAGTGTCAAGATCAGAAAATCAAAACATCCCCCTGTGCAGCTACTCAAAGACGGCCGGGCTCAAAGACGTTATTCCTCATCCACCCTGGAGCTTTTCAACTTTCCTTTGGCTACCCCCCCCACCCCCCCTCCTCTCCCCAACTCAAGTCTTTTGCTCTTATGCTGACTGCGGTGGACTTAAGCAAGAGGAAGTTCATTAGCCTGAGGAATCTGAAACGAGAGATAGGAAAGAGAGAGTGACCTTGGTTTGAGGAGTGTTTATGATCAAACAAGCTGCCAGTGTGTGCTGCTGCGAGGAGAGCGTATGGACTCAACGGAAGGATCAATCAGATTTGAAGTGGGAGAGTGAGTTAGAGAGAGAGAGAGAGAAAACGTGAGGGAGAGTAAAGGGAGCGGCGGCTGCTGCTAAGTCAGCACTGACTGTCCCTCCAGGGGGGGCACGGCAGTTCAGCGGAACAGCGTGAACACTTTCCCCTGCAGAGCTTCCAACATCATCCATCTGTAGACCCTAAGAACCAGCTGCATATCTAGACATGTTTCAAGCTAAATGATGTTTGGCACTTTAGGTTTACATTCCCACAGCGATCAGGGTTTGGTGTCTAAGTAAAGATTGTGTGAAAGCTCATCAAACGATAAATTGTTAGCTACATGCTAAAATGTAGATTTTTCCCTCCACCTAGTTTTCTCTGTGATGTTATTCATTTTATTCATTCAGTGTTTTTAGCTAGTGCAAAGAAGTTGGAAGGTTGAAGGCTTTAGCCCAAATGTAGCCTATGTGACATGAGAAATCTCTTCAGTTAGCACTCTCCTCCAAGTGTGTTGAGCTTCTTTGATGTGTATGGAACAATGATACAGTTACTAGTTTCACTAGTTTCAGTTACTAGAATCTTCCTTGCTCTACCCTCTTAACTTGGTAGCATTGTGTGGTTTGGAAGTCATAGCTAATGGGTGGAATTGGCTCTGACTAAATTAGGAAGCCATTTCACGCATTATACATATTACAGAAAGCGTTAGCGAGAGTAGGTCTTAGTATCCTGGCCTGAAACTCTAGGACTACTGCATATGGAATGTTCCAGCATCCACAGTGGCACAGAGATGGAAGGGCTTGAGGAGGAAGTGAGAGATGGATTGTTTTTCATCTTTGAAACACCTTGGATGTGACAGCATGCCTCCCTCTCCTGCCAAGACGAGAGAGATCAGATAAAGATGCTTTGGTCAGCTAAGTGAATCTGGAGGGGTGTGGGGGGAGGAGCGGGGAGAGGGAGGCAGTTAAATCTAATCAGACTTTATCAGATATCAGGCAAAAGGTGAGATTTTGAGCACCTTCTTCTTTAAATGGATCTTGTGTGGTGCTATATGTACTTAAAAATGCTCTCTGGCCAAAGAGCTACAGCGAGACTTTTAATGCAGCTTTTAAAGTGAAGGACGTCCAGGAATGGAGAGATGGTGATAAAAGGCGCCCGGAAATGGAGGGAAAGCTCTAAGTGAATGATAGTTGAACTGAGAGCACTGTAAAAAAAAACATTTTGTCATTAAATCTGAATATTGCAATGGAGGTAATAAGCAGTTAAACATCTCATCAGTAATACACTCAAGAGTGTTTGGCGAGACACATATATCATGCAAGTATGCAACCGTGAAGTAGAGATGGAGATTCTGCCCTGGTTTGTTTCTGCCCAGTGAAAGGGACGAGCCCAAAGGTGTAGGGTTCTTGCACCAAATCCGTCACCACGTCATTGTCGATGTGGCAACATTTACACAGCTGCATGCCACTGGCAGTAATGTGCCTTACAGTGGATACCATAACGAGGGTAAGGGGCAATGGGGCAATTGCATTTACTCCAGGGGGTAAAAGGACAAAAACAGAAAGAGAGAAGTACAAGAGCAGAGAGAGAAAGAGGTGGCGTTAAGTCCAGAGCTTCATTAAGTTAAGTGACTTCTACTAAATATTCCCTCTGTCGCCCACAGCCGTCCCCTGTAAAAATAGCCTGTCCTCTTTTATAATCACCCACTCAAACAGTCCATGGAGAAGAGATAAGTGGAATATTTTTAAGTACAGATTGTCTTAATGCAATTAAAAGTGCTTGCATACTGCACCAAGCCTAATATCCCAGACTGCTGCTTCAACAAAATTCAAGTCCAAAGTGACTTATTCAACAAAAACTTCAAGATGGCACAAAGCTAAGTTTAAAGAGGAAGACACACTCACTGTGTGTATGAGCAATGTATGTGACAGCAGTGTAACAATGCAGGGAAGTAGTGTTACTGCTATTTATGGATGTATTTATTGCCATGATGTCAGGCTGTAGTTATAACAATAAATGTTGTTTTTGTGTGTCTTACCTTTTTATTAATGGAGCATATAAACAACTGTGCTATTAAATTAGAGTGAGTAGTAGTTTGCACATGTTTATGGGTCAGTTATTGCTGGAAATTCCCTATGAATGTATTTAACCTGTTTAAGCAAGAATGCATATTTATCAGTGATTTACCAAGAACTGGTTATCAATAAATTACATTTACTCAAGTACCTCTGTGGAGCAGCAGGTAGTGTCTCTGTCACACAGCTCTAGGGATCTGGAGGTTGCGGGTTCAAGTCCCGCTCCGGGTGACTGTCTGTGAGGAGTGTGGTGTGTTCTCCTTGTGTCCGCGTGGGTTTCCTCCGGGTGACTGTCTGTGAGGAGTGTGGTGTGTTCTCCTTGTGTCCGCGTGGGTTTCCTCCAGGTGACTGTCTGTGAGGAGTGTGGTGTGTTCCCCTTGTTTCTGTGTGGGTTTCCTCTGGGTGACTGTCTGTGTGTTGTGTTCTCCCTGTGTCTGCGTGGGTTTCCTCCGGATGACTGTCAGTGAGGAGTGTGGTGTGTTCTCCCTGTGTCTGCGTGTGTTTCCTCCAGGTGACTGTCTGTGAGGAGTGTGGTGTGTTCTCCTTGTGTCTGTGTGGGTTTCCTCCGGGTGATTTTCTGTGAGGAGTGTGGTGTGTTCTCCTTGTGTCTGTGTGGGTTTCCTCCGGGTGATTTTCTGTGAGGAGTGTGGTGTGTTCTCCCTGTGTCTGCGAGGGTTTCCTCCGGGTGACTGTCTGTGAGGAGTGTGGTGTGTTCTCCCTGTGTCTGCGTGGGCTTCCTTCGAGTGACTGTCTGTGAGTCATACACGCCTATGTTCTGATTCTGGAAGATGCTGGAAGAGTTAAGGTCCAGTTTTATACTGCAACTGTTACTCAGCACTTAAAGCTGGAGTATGCCATTCTATGGGAACTAGCATGTGTTAAACCAGTTTTAGAAAAACCCAACCCAACCCAGCAACAAAAATCATATGTGCATGCAACTTGATAAGCCACAAAGCGAAGCAAGAGCACAATATCTCGCTATCCAACACCTTCCACCTACCTCATGTCTCATTCACATAAAAGAAAACACCCAAAAGTTACATTGATGTTTCTGCTGCTTTGCTCTAACTTCATCCAGCCTCTTTCTGTTAGAAAAAACAAGAATTTGCTTTAGTAATTCCTATCTGGATGAAAAGAATATCTCAAGAAATATAACAAAATCTTCAGCTATAAGTATTTATTGAGCTCTTTTTAACCCTGAATATTTTTTTGGGCAAGAACTGAGGCCCGGCATTGCTAATTCCAGCCGAGTTGTGCTCCTGTAAATTCACCATATGGTTATATAGCAGAGCTTGTATTAGTCCCATTTGTCTCTTTCTATTTTACGATTACTGTAACAGGTAAGCACACCTTGTCGCTAGGGCTCCCTTGTCCTAAACATACGGTAAAACACAGTTAATATCTTACGTGGCTCCTTCAAGCGGCCGGGCCATATGGTCAAAGCGGGTTATGGTAATAAAGCAGCTGTGTTTTGAAGAGAAAGTCACCTTCCCCACTACAACACTTTTTATTAGACTGCACCCAGTTGGTTATTACCGGTAGAGATCTTCACGTGTGTGCACACATACTCTCTTGCACACACACACACACACACACACACACACACACACACACACACACACACACGTATAAACTCCAGGAGCCTCTCACATAGCCATAGAAAATGTAGAGAGCCCATCTGGTCTCACTGAGCCAGTGTGCACTAAAGCTTTTTGAAAGGTACAGTGCTGGAAGTTTTTACAGCCCTGTTGATGCATGTACTCTGCAGTCTTTGAGCTATAAAAGAAGCCTTCAACAGCTTTGAATATCTAGCACACTGGAGCCACAGGCCATGGTCCTGCCGAGATTGTAGTGCAAGGATGTACACTGTGATTCTGAGATACTAAGGTCTGAGAAAGTGAAAAAGTGTAATTCTATTTTACCTTGGTCATTATATGTTTCATTTTTGCTTTAATTCAGAACAACTGGTCTCAGCCCTTGTTCCTTTAAGTAACGGAATAAGCCACAGCTGAATTTAGTGCAAGGCAAAAAGAGCAGAAAAACTGCTTTTTAGTCATTTTTGCTTTGTTATCTTCTCCATTCTCAGCTAATTTAATCAGTACTCCTACTTCTGTGCTCTTGTTGTGGTTGTTTTGCTCTGTTAAACTTGTCTTTGCACACTCACAAACACGGGTCGAGCACTGTGAATTGCTGAAATTCAGACGAGGAGGCGGGACAACTCCGAAATGCCTGCTGTTTATGTAATACCCAGCACAAACTCAGAACGGCTTATTACATCTCCTGTTTTCAGACATAGGCAGAACACAAAACAAACTGACTATGTTGTTGTATTTCACAGTGTGTGGGTTGGTGGGCTCCAGATCCAGATATTAATACGCTAAGGCACTGAACGATATTTTAAAAACAAATTACTTTTGGTGTCGTTTCTGTTTCTAAAACCCACTTAATTTAAATGTGAGCTGTCTGTATTTAATTCGGTTATTTTATATTATGTGTTTAAAGGCTTGTTTTTTTTTGCTATAAAACTATAATATTAGGAATTTGAGATGCTGTTAAAATGACTTTTGCTTAACATCAGAGAGAAGTCCAAGACCAAGGCGAACTCCTCCTCACTGGAGACCCCATAATAACTCTGTTGTTGCTGGTCTGGTCCATACTATACAGCCCCATACATTAGTGGTCCTTTGAAGTGCCTGCAGCTGAGATCAAGGCTTCAGGCTGATCAAAAACAACACTTTCATTGTGGAGCTGTATCACATGTCTCGTCCGCTTCTATAAATGCAGGACTCAGTTCAGTTTGCTTCTGTAACTATAACTATATATTAACTTTTAAGACTGATGCAAGATCAGTGAGTGGGAGTAAAGTAGGTCTCGCAGCTTAAAAGAACAGGTGCCTTTAAAGAAGGCTTTGCGAACACCATTAAACCTAACGTCTTGTCAGAGATACATTCAGATATTGTTTTGTCTTGTTAAAAGCTCTGGACCCTGAGTAGTTATGGAATGTGAATTGAAATTTGGAATATTTGTTTGAAATGTGTTACTTTTGGATTTTAGATTATACTCCAGTCATTATTCTTTCATTACTTTAGAACAGTTTTTAATTACCTGGGATCTCCCACTTATCACGGATATCACACTTGAGCAAAAAAATAAAATTTAATTAAATGGAAATAGTGGGCACGGTGGCGCAGCAGGTAGTGTCTCAGTCACACAGCTCCAGGGGCCTGGAGGTTGTGGGTTCGATTCCCGCTCCAGGTGACTGTCTGTGAGGAGTGTGGTGTGTTCTCCCTGTGTCTGTGTGGGTTTCCTCCGGGTGACTGTCTGTGAGGAGTTTGGTGTGTTCTCCCTGTGTCTGTGTGGGTTTCCTCCGGGTGACTGTCTGTGAGGAGTGTGGTGTGTTCTCCCTGTGTCTGTGTGAGTTTCCTCCGGGTGACTGTCTGTGAGGAGTGTGGTGTGTTCTCCCTGTGTCTGTGTGGGTTTCCTCCGGGTGACTGTCTGTGAGGAGTGTGGTGTGTTCCCCCTGTGTCCATGTGGGTTTCCTCCGGGTGCTCCTGTTTCCTCCCACAGTCCAAAAACACACTTTGGTAGGTGGATTGGTGACTCAAACGTGTCCGTAGGTCTGAGTGAGTGAATGTATGTGTGTGTTGCCTTGTGAAGGACTGGCCTTGCGCCCAATGAATCCAGGTAGGCTCTGGACCCACCGCGACCCTGAATTGGATAAGCGCTTACAGATAATGAATGAATGAATGAATAAAAAGTTAAAATGTGCCTGTTTACATATTTTATTTAAATATGGGCATCAATCTAATAATTGAATTCAAAACGGAACGATTTTATCTTGTTGGTTCATATCCCATGTGTCGCAATTCATTGTACTATGCCATTTTAATCAAATGGTCGTAACATTTTTCTTCCTATGACATGCCTTATGAGGTGTGATTATGTCGGCAAGAACATGCAGTAGTGGAAAAAGTATATTAACCAATCATGTCACATTTTCTCACCCCAGCCGCCACTCTGACCAATCAGCAAGAACACCAAACTGGTGAGCTGCCAATAGCCCTCCATGGATAAAATCATCTCCTGCCAATATTACTTCCTGCCCGGATGTCCTATTTCACTCAGACGTGTGTCATATTAAGGAAGTAATATATGTACTGATTTCCTATTCAGGTTGACTTTAACATAGTTCTGCTACCAAATGTAAGTAAATGGAAAGAAGAACTGTAACCATCATTAAAAAACACTCAAAGTGCTGCAGTGTGTTTGTTTTGCTAGTGGCCATATTTAAGTAAATTGTCACTAAAGCTATAAGAGCAGGTCTAGGAGTAGTAAATGTGTCCCAGGCTTCCTAACAGTTTTTGAGGTTGACATGGTGATAAAACAGGATTTACCGTTCAGAGGCCAGGAGAAGTGATCTAGGATCAACATGTAGCGGTCACGGCACATCGATGCAATGGAGATTTACTGCCCAGAGGCCAGAGGGGAGAGAACCTGCTGCTCTCAGCAAATGATCAGACTGACATTTACTCAGGCCCAGCGACACGGAGCGCATTAGAAACACAAAGTAGCTTTGATGTGCTATAACGACCTTGGGCTCTTATTAGACCTGGCTGCCTTTCTGCACTGAACAAGCTCAGCTAAAACACTCAGCTCTGCATGTCATCAGTATCAGAGCCAAAACTTTTTATTTTTCAATACTTTTTGTGTCGTTTAATTACTTAAAAACTCCTATTGACCTTTATATTATGTGAACATTGTATAAAGAGCGAGGTGCTGGGCAATTGCTTAGAATTAAACCTGGCCACTTCTATGTTGTGGATGCACTCGCATTTAATTTAATTCAGTGGGTACAAAGCAAGTTAATATTTCATCTCATGCAAGGTGCATATTGAAGGACAATGATAAATAATCACTTTCCTGTGTATTGTTGGGTACTTTCTGGAGTTAAAAATGACTAATGACTGATTGCTCCTTTAATGTATTATGACCACGCATTGTGTTTGTCACAGATGAGAGCATGCTGTGCACCCCCACGTCTCGAGAGAGTTATGAGCGGATTTCTCACGTTGCTCCGGCACTTCCTGCAGGTTTTCCTGCCCCTCTGCTCTTTCCAGAAGGACTGTCTTCCATAGAAACTCTCCTCACTAATATACAGGTACCTGCCATTACCCACAGCACCAGCTGGGTCATCCTCAGAAAAAAACATGTGTGTCTTCATAACAATGAGGTTCCAGAGAAATCTGCGCTTTGTTGTTTTGGTCTAATCACCACAAAGCGTGATATGTTTACAGTTGTTGTATTTCTGGAATTCATTAGTGGACCAAAATGCAGGTTCCTGGGATTTCTCAGTAGAGTGACGATACACGTACCTCTTTAAAAACTCCTAATAGATGAACAATTTACAGACATGACAACAGTGTGATTCCAGGTATCAGTACTAGGCTACTACCAACAGAAAATGCTGGATTGGATACGGGGAAACAAAATGAGTCTCTATTTACTATTTTATAAAATGGTTTTGTATTCATTAACCATTAACAATACTACGTAGTATTTCAACGCAAGACACCAAACAATAACAAGTTGAATTATTATATAATTGCATCATTATCTTATTAACAGGAAAAGTAATGGAATGTCGATATTGATCTACACTCAAAATATCAGCTGCTATTTGTACATGAGCATTAATGCAGTTATAAAACATGCCACACTACCTTCCCTTAAGGTAATGGCCTTAATGTTATGGTACGGTCACTTCTGATTCTACAGATATAGAGTTTAGTATCTAAAATATCAGCTTCACCTCTAATCCCTCAAAAACTCAAACAGCTCTGTAAGTCTGTCCAGCGTAAACAAACCTGAAGCCTCGTTATATTACTTCAATATTGTTTAACAATAAAGAAATAAAGGTTTTAGTTAAGAGTTAAACTCTTCCCCCATGTCCTAAGTCTCATCCTGTGCTGTAAATTGCTGTTTTTCCAAGGGTCTGCTGAAGGTTGCTATAGACAACGCTAGGGCACAGGAGAAGCAGGTCCAGCTGGAGAAGACAGAGCTAAAGATGGAGCTTTATCGGGAGAGAGAGCTGCGTGAGACGCTGGAGAGACAGCTGTGCGTGGAGCAGAAAAACAGAGGTCATTATCATCTCCAGACTCTGATCTAGGATCAGTTTAAGCATGGTGCCCACAGTGGCTCAGATTAAGGATGTGGTTAGAGAAAGCTGAGCTCAGACCTTTGCCAAGTAACACTACCCAAGACATCATAAAAGATGAAAATGGATGAATGGGAAAGCTTGTAATGCTCAGCACGGTGACTGTTATGGGGAAAAGTTACAGCTCGCTAGTTAAGCCTTAAGCAGGAAAAGCCCTCCATGGCTGCAGAGATATGCAAATATTCAGTAGCCAGATGTTGCCAGATGGTTGAGACATTTTATGCATATGTATAAGATTTTTACCAGTGATATCAAGTATGTTTTTAAATGTTACTGTGGCTTTCAGCTTCAGGTTTATTCACTGGGTTGGTCCCCATTCAAAGGAATAGGATTATGGACTTTTATGAGTGGGGAAAAAACAAAAATAAAAATAGTTTTTATATTAATGTAGTATGTTGTTAATAAATGGAGCTAGCTGGTGAAAAACTGGCTTACCAACTCACCCGTTGTCACATGACCTTGAAATATCTTTGTGTTGATAGCTAGCTCCAGATCCACAATCAACTGTAAATCTACAGAGACAGCAAAACATTGTGTCGACCGACAATTGACCGTTTCTGCCTCCAGTGAAAGCACTGCGCTGTCAACTGAACTAAAAACAAGTTAAGGGAGATCTGCAGTTGTGAAAACTAGCGTATGTAATCAAACACTGTTTCAGATTACATTCAGTCTCCTCCCTCCAGGCAACATCATATTACACCTGATCATTTAGTGCTATTTGCCACTACAGTTAAGTGATTAAACACAATGTAAAGGCAGTGTTAAATGAAAAAAAAAACTAGTTTTATCCCCTAAAGGATGAGTATTCAAATACATTAATAAATAACTGACACTTAGAAAGTAAACTGAGTAAAACACAAGCTAAATTTTCGTGATTTTTCTCCACAGTTACATTTCAGATCCCATAAATATTTATGCAATGCTCAAGAACATGAAACGTGTGATCACATACGTGTAAACGTACTGGAGCACATGGTACCGAGCGTAATTAATCCTCGGCGGCACGGTGGCGCAGCAGGTAGTGTTGCAGTCACACAGCTCCAGGGACTTAGAGGCTGTGGGTTCGATTCCCGCTCCGGGTGACTGTGAGGAGTGTGGTGTGTTCTCCCTGTGTCCGCGTGGGTTTTCTCCGGGTGCTCCGGTTTCCTCCCACAGTCCAAAATTGGCGACTCAAAAGTGTCCGTGTGTGTGTGTGAAGGACTGGCGCCCCCTCCAGGGTGTATTCCCGCCTTGCGCCCAAAGATTCCAGGTAGACTCTGGACCCACCGCGACCCTGAATTGGATAAGCGGTTACAGATAATGAATGAATAAATTAATCCTCTTTTTAGAAAGGGTTTGTGTGTGTCTATGCATTACTTATGGCATTTTTATTTCTGATCGATCTGCTCCGATATTGTTTGATATTATCAGCACAATGCAAATCATTGGTCTGATAGTTGGAAACACACCAGAGTGACAGGGAAACACAGCATAATTAATGTTGTTTAATTAAGAAGCTCCTCGTTGCTTGTTCTAATATCGCCCACACCATGCTTTAAATAGGACTGCAACATCAGCATTTGCCTTGAACACACTCACACGGGCAAATATATACATACATGACAAACTCTCACTTGCAAGCTCACGTAACCCAGAGCACACAGATAAAGATACATATGTAATTAGACTTAGTAATTACAAGCACATCCAGTGATATTAGCATGAATGATTTATGATGTCTATAAACAGAAAGGCTGAGTTAATATTCACCCACAGCACTTAGGATAAAGATAATGAATCTTGTACATAATACATCACATCAGTTGAGTTCTCTCTATTATCGGATCTTGCCTCATGTCCTAAGCCACTGCCTGGTTCTCTGCTCCGTCTGTAATAGTGAATGAATAGGGCGTAATTGGGATGGCTGACTCCAGATCAGTTTATAAAAAGAGACAGAGAGGATGCTTCAAAAGCCTAAGGGAGCATTACAGTTATTGTATAATGCAAAGATTTCCTTTTTTTTTCCTGCTGACACTTGCGTCTTAAGCTTGCCTCAGTTATTACAAACCGAGGAAAATTAAGACACTCAGCTGAGAATTCAGCCTCATCTCGAATTAAATACACACAAGGCTGCTGTAAAAATGAGTGCAATTTCCATGCAGACGTTTACTCATTTATGTCATTTAGGTGCTGCATTACTTATTACTATTGTCACATTTGCCAGTTTAATTAGCCCTTGTAAATGGAAATTGTTAGTCACATTTATATCATTTTCCTGTTAAAAGTGCATTGTGTAATATTTATCCTGCGCATATTATATTAATGTTGAACATTTAATTATTGATGTGGCAGTTGTAGGAAAAGTATAATGAAGCATACACTAGCATTTATGTACAAGCACACATATACAGACTGAGACTTTTTCATTGACCCTTATAATATTAATTCCAAAGTCTTGAACTGTGGTGTAATATGAAGGACATATTCAATTTCACTACAAACACAGAGGTTTGCTCAGGTCTGTGTTTCAGGCAGCTGTCTGATTTTCAAAGAAAACATGTGTCGTGCTCCTGGTTCATTGCGTATGCTTGTGTTTTGGGCTCCAGCTTTGATCCAGAAACGTCTAAAGAAGGAGAAGAAGACAAAGAGGAAACTTCAGGAAGCTCTGGAGTATGAATCCAAACGCAGGGACCAGGCCGAGCAGACGCTGCAGCAAAACAGCTCCAGTGAACGCACACACACTCCAAATGGTCAGAACACAAACACACACACACACACACACATTCTAAACAGTCCATCAGCACTTCATACACATTAATCAAACCCCAGCTACAACTTCATTTCTGAAAAAGCGAATTATTAAAATAATGGTATATTAGTGTTTTACCGGCTTTTACAGTTGAGCCCAGAACTTTAAATGCTTTCATTTTGTCTGCAATTGTTGACTGCAATGAATGACCGAGACCTTTTGTATCTTCAGAGCCTCCCACTCAGGAAATGGAGACTGATTTGAGCAACGACAGAACAGATGCTGACCGGACGATACCAGGTAATAAATACCTTTAGCGATGTCAGAAATACTACATTTATGAGAAGAACATGTTTTTCATGGCTTCCAGGTTTAATGGCAAATGTGGACCAGAGAGGCACTGGGCTAAGAAGCTGTGGAACTGCCGTAAAGGAGGACAAACTCTTCATTACAGTCACTTTACTAGTACAGACCACACCCATGAAGGCTAAAACGGGGAGGCTAGCTCAGATATACTTAAAAAAAACGCTGGATGAGCTAATGTACATGAACCTTTAGACATATATTGCATCACATCACATTTACAGCTTCAGGACCCTAAATAAGAGCTTCCCTCCAAGAAATGAATGCTGTGTCCCAGAACTGCCCAATTCAACTTCGGTTTCTTGTTTGGGAATCTGGGATTCGGACATATTGCAGGTTTCAGAGTGATTGGGCTTTGTTTTTGAACAGGTTCATGGTGGTTTAGTGGCACACAAAGAGTCGGCTGTGTCACCGTAAGCATCGCCTCAGTATCCACTACCCACAAGTCTCAGCGGTGGCACATGTGACCAGTGTGTCAGGAAGCCTTTGTTGGAAGATTAAAAATCTAAAGCATTGAGAGGGAAATTAAATTGAATGTCAGTGAAGCAAAAAAAAAAAAGAGAGGGAGAGAGAGCGGGAGAGAGAAAGAGGAGAAAAAAGAACGGGGGCAGTAATTAATGGCTCTCTTAATTGTCCTCATGAAATATTTGCATGGGCATAATTTACATAATTTACATGTAGTAATTAATCTTTCAAAGGATTTTCTTTCTCTTTTTTGTCTTGGTGGAGAGTGCGTGGGCCTGCTTTGTTTCGCTTGACATTTATTCTAAAGCACGCTTATCTTCTCCCTTAACAAACCTTTCATCTGCTGTTGAAATCTGCTCATGTTAGAACACAACCTTATGGACCGTGCCATTCATTAAACATTGTGGGCGACATCAGTCAATTTTGGCAAATATTCAAAAACCTTTTTTTACAACCCTGCTTGATTAGTATGTTTTGTTTTGACTCCCAGATGGAAGGCTTTTCCTGAAGTCAGCGGTGATGTACTGAAGAAAGGGGGAGGGGCTACAATACGCTATCAACCCGGAGAGTGAAGAAGCCAGAGTTGAGCTCCTGAATAATGACAACAATCGATTCTATTGGACGACTGGAGACGTTTCAAGGACCCCATAGTTCTGATGTCCATACATTACTGCAAGGACTCAAAGAGACATTCAAAAGGCATTGGAAATCAATGTTTTCAGCATACCTCTCCACGGTTTGAAGTCAAGGCAGTCCTCCTGTACCTTGATACTAATTGTGGGGGCAAAAAACAAAATCCCACAGCTGAAAAAAAAAAGAAAAACATTTTCTAGGATATTTAAACCAGCCACAATACACTGAAGACTACACTATCTAAATAAGAAGTTCTCTTTTATAATAACCCTGCTTCTATTTTAAGTTGAAGTATCTATAATGCATTATTTCATGTGTGTGGGGGGGAGTTGAGTTTATTTACCTGTTTATCAAATATCAATGTGATGTTTAACATATTTCTTTTTCTTTTATTTGTGTAGTTGTCATTTCCAAAAGGGAGGTTGTCTATATTTTTCATTTTTGTCTTTGATATATGTGGGATTATAGCAAATAAAAATATCAAAAACATGGAAAATGTACATAAGTGTAGAGACTATTGTGCATTGTATGTCGTAGATTAGGAAATCAATACAGACTTCTTTAATGAAATACCCTGTATCTAAGTTATTGTTATTATTATTGTTATTATTGTTATTTTTGGTCCATAATCAATCATCATACCCAACTAGGAGAGCATGCTGGCATGTCATTATTTTGTCGTGTCCATCTGATCTACAATAAAGTATTTTTTCACCTGGTTCAAAAGAGGGCACTTTCAAAGGAGTTCTGGATTATGTACATTGATTGTCAGTTGTGGCATGTGTTACGGTTGCAAATTACTAATCCTCAAATATTTACCTTTTCAAGAAGTCCTCTGTTTAACCTTTTTGAGTGAGCATTGTTTCATGTCTGTGTCGATTTCCTTTAGGTGCTTTGGTTTCTTCCCACAGTCCTAAAACACCTGGTGGTAGGTGGCGTGGCCATGCAAATGTGCCCATAGGCATGAATATGAATTGACATAGATGTACAGAACATTAACTTATAAATTACATGTTTTTCTTACAAGTCATGGCTTTTCGAAGAAAAGCATGTATCTCCAAAACATACATTCATTGTCTGAAATTGCTTATCCAGTTCAGGGTCACAGTGGGTCCGGAGCCTACAGGGAATCACTGGCCACAATACGGGAACACAACCTGGAGGGGGCGCCAGTCCTTTACAGGGAGACACACACTCACACCTATGGACACTTTTGAGTCGCCAATTCACCTACCAACGTGTGTTTTTGGATTGTGGGAGGGATCCCATGCGGACACAGGGAGAACACACTAAACTCCTCAGAGACAGTCACCCGGAGCGGGACTTAAACCCACAACCTCCAGGTCCCTGGAGCTGTGTGACTGCGACACTACTTGCTGCGCCACCGTGCCGCCCAAAATAGTAACTTAAGAAAAGAAGAGGTAAAACCTTCTTAATTATCAATAGATGTATAAAATATATATATATATATATATATATATATATATATATATATATATATAAAGTAGTAATTTTGGAGGATTCATATTGATCTATTCAACATGATTTTTTCAGAAAATGTGAAGGACACCTGCTGTGTTCAGATAATGTGGTAAATTGAAAGTCCACAAAAATGGAGATACGTGTTTTCTTTGGTATAGAAATCAGAATTTAGAATTCACTTTCACTTTCAACAATGTGAAATTAACTATGAGTAAGGAATAACTCAAATTAACCCTTTGCTATTGTTAGCATCTGCAGTAAATGAATTTTTACAGTTTGATTTTCTTTCTGCAGCTGCAGGTAATTAACACTAGGGGCATCAGACTGCCATTTTAACTGCACCCTATTAGTCCAGTTACAGTAAATTCTCACAATTGACAATGACAATGGCGCCATATGTCAGAGTAATGATTGTGTGACCAAACGGACACTTGGCTGAGCGTGACGCACAATGAAATATATCCAGCTGTGGAAGATAAGGCTAATGTAATCTAATGGGAAAGGGGATATTATACATTAGTGCATGTGTTAGCCACAGCATCCAGAAATGTCTGGTGGCTGAGGTGAAGTCCAGGGATGTGTTATCTAAACGACTGTGCACAGTAAGGATGAGTAGCAACGCCTGCGGATGGATAATGAAAGGGCAAAAGAGGAGCAGACGGCTTTTCAGACCTTTTCACTGCCATTACTAATTCATACTGCTCTTTCTCACTCTTAATGAGGGGCACAGAGAGAGAGAGAGAGTGAGAGAGTGTTTAGGTAAAGGGAGAATGGTGCAGGGATAATGTGCCGTGAAATTGAGTCTCATTGGTGAAGGGCTGGGGTTGGGGGTGCTGCTGCTTTTGACTCTAAACTCTCCTCACCGGAAATGCCGGTAAATTGAGTGCTCTTGACCTAAGAGTGTATTGTTTACTTTGATCAACCTTTACTCTTTCTCCTACTAAAACAGAAGGAAGAAAACTGGAACAGGCCTTTTTGCCACTCATAGTCCTAAAATATAAATTCCAAAACAGACTTTCTAATGGACCCACACAAAAAGTGGGTATATTGTATGCTTTAAAAAGATGCTGCAGAATTCCTAACTTTCCTTTACACCAGACAATCCTTGCCTAGGGTCACTGTCTCAGGAGTTCAGTGCGTTTTCCCCTTGCCTGTGTGTTCTTCCTTTGGGTGCAGTCCAAAAACTCATGTTGGTAGCCAGATGCCAAATTACCACAGATGAGTGTGATTACACATGTGTGTGGTGCCCTATGATGGACTGGCGTCCCATTCAGGGTGTGCACCCAATGATTCTGTGTAGGCCCTTGACCCACCGCAACGTTGATCAAGACGAAGCAGTTACAGAAAATAACAGACCAAAAGCTACTAATTAAATTACTAATTAAATTTTATTTATTCGTTATTTAATGTATATTTCATGTACATTTTTAGATTCAAAAACCTTCAAAGCAAAACATGGTGTTCCAAAAAATGAAAAACACCAGCTACAGCTGATCCTGAATTAGTGTGAGCACAGTCAACAAACAAAATGAAAAAACGTCAAGATTTTTAAGCCTTAATTTTTTTTCTCGGTAAAAGCCCACACACGTTTGCTGATAGAAGCTTTTTGAATCCATTTTTGCCGCTAGTCAGCAGGACACGAAGCAGATGTTGGTGGACGTCACGGTCAGAGCGTTCCGGCATCTCTGTCACATCCCACTTTTCTCTCAGCTGTACTTCTGCAGTCAACTGCTCCCTAATCAGTATTTATTGTCCCCCCCCCCCAAGCTACTGCTGTTACACTTTTATTGGTGTGTGTTTGTGTGTGAGTGTGTGTCTCCTAGTCTCCTGACAGCTGGACTGGCTTGTTTTCGCTTGTTGTCCCCTGGGCTTTCACTGTCAGCTTTAGGCCTGGACAGACTGTGAGGAGAGAGATTAATGGACAATAAGGACACAACAAAAGAGAGAGAGAGAGAGAGAGAGAGAGAGAGAGAGAGAAAGAGCGAGAGAAAGAGCGAGAGAGAGGGAGAGAGAGAGGGGGAGAGAGAGAAGACAGGAGAAAAGAAAACAATGAAAGAAACCAAAATTAAATAAGAGAAAGATGAAAATGAAGAGCAAAATGAGAGATGAATAATACACAAAGAGAAACAGCAATAAGAGGGAAGAAAACCAGAGAGAAAGCAAGAGGAAGGACACAGAGACAGAGTTAGAGAGAGTAGAAGAAAGAAAATAGTGACAAAACAAAAAAGGCAAGGAGAGAGATACAGAATAGAGACAGGAAAAATAAACTGTGATGAATAATGGAGGGCCAGAATGAGAGGAATAGAACTGAGAGAAAAAGAGACAGGATTGGACAGGAGAGGAGCGAAAGAAAACAGATAGAAAGACAAGACAGAGAGAGAGAGAGCGCGAGAGAGAGAGAGAGCAAGAAAGAGAGAGAAAGGCCAACAGCCATCTGCTCATTTCCTTCTAATGGACAAAGCAAACAGCAGGAGACAAAGTAGTGACTACAAATCTGCCTTTTCTTCATCACTGTAAGCAAACAGTAATTTGTTCATGAGTTTAACTCAGACACTGGAGTTCCTTTTCTTCTTCACATTCAGCCCTATTTACCTCTTTATCCTTTCATCATTAATCATCATAATCTGATTCAGAGCTATTCTGCCATTCTTCCTTAAAAGACATTTAGCTGAAAGAATGAAAGACAGACAGAAAGAAAAGCACTGGTTTGGCATTACAGCTAATTTCCAATCTTGATTTTAACAGTTAGCATCTGTTAGCACCACGGTAAACCTTCCCATCAAAGCATCTCAAAGAAACTGAAAAAAAGGGTTAAAACTCTTCAAACATAATGTCAGATATAATACATTTTCTAATTTTAAAAAAGTTTACTAATATAAGAGATTTGATAATGCTAATGCTAACGCTAATGCTAATACAATACAAACATGAAAATTTCATTTTTTAAGAGAGTTTTTTTTTCATAGATGAGTTTTTTTAAGATGTTTCAAATATTATGCTTCAATCTCTCCTATGAACACCCAGCAGAGATATATATGTATTGAAGGTTACTGAACAGCCTACTAATAGGCTGTTAGGGCTAGAGGAAAAGGAAGAAGGAAGAAAAAAGTAGAAGTTATGGCAGTCTGGTCTGATGTTTGGATATATTTTGTGTTTAATAGAAACAGTATGGATGGGGGAAAAAAGAGGTCACTGAAATAACGTATGGGAGGAAAGCGGCTTTTACATTTTTTACAGCTTTATTGCTGATCTTAGATCAGCTTCCTCAAACAAATTATTAAAACTCGCCAATATTTCAAACAAATGCATTACTGATCTCAAACCTGGGTGGGAAACAACATGCTGCATACAGTCCTTTGGTCCTTCGGGGCTTTGTCATAAAAACTAATGGCGCCCCTCTACCTTTTTTAGAGCATCTGTATTCAGTTTCCAATCATCTCATTAACTCACAGAGACATGAGTCACGTCCAGTCAGAAATAATACGATCCCGAAGGCCTGTCGTTAGCAGGTCGCTTTCATTGGGCTGATGATATGATTAAGAATATGATGATGCACTGGCAGCATATGGGACTGGGAAGGGTGGAATGTATGTGTGTGTTCGTTTTTGTATCTTTTCAGGACTTAATACTAAAAGAGCAAAATAACTGTAATATCCCTGATGCCACATGCATAATATCTTCTCTAACAATTATTTAAGTGTCCCCTACTGGCCTCAGTGCCAGGTTTTTCAGGTAAGGGCCTTAACGAGGAAGGCTGTCCAGTGTGTGCCTGTTCTAATAAAAGAAGCAGTGTTTTCGGTGACTTCTTTGATGTCTTCACTACATTACTTATACTTTGAATTAGCACTCTTCATTAACATTGTGATTGATGTTTGAACAGAACTCAACTCTGATATTGTTGCCTGTAGGTGACTGCATTTCTTTTTTTTTTACCATTTGGAACCAATCAAGCACTCTACATCCAAACACGGTATAAAAACAAACATGTACATCTGTGTGTATGTGTGTGTGTGGGGGGAGGGGGGGGTTAGTGGGGGATATAAACTGTGGTAAACAGACAAGTACTTGTGATGAAGGCCATGGCTGTAGATGTAACAAAGAGGGCATGCAACATGCAACATGATTAATTTGTTGTGCCTGGCACCATCTCTCTCTCTCGCTCTCTCTCACTCTCTCTCTCACACACACACACACACACACTCAAACCTTTCACATATTATTATAAATATACTTACAATTTCGCAAATACACAGGCACATCTTCCTATCTTACAGGTGCATACACACACTACGTGTCCAAAAGTATCTAAACACTCCTTTTAATGAGTGACATGGTTGACACATTCATTCATTCATTGTCTGTAACCGCTTATCCAGTTCAGGGTCGCGGTGGGTCCGGAGTCTACCCGGAATCACTGGGCGCAGGGCAGGGACACACACTGGAGGGGGCGCCAGTCCTTCACAAGGTGACCCACACTCACTCACACCTATGGACACTTTTTTGAGTCACCAATCCACCTAGCAATGTGTGTTTTATGACCATGGGAGGGAACCCGGAGAACACACCAAACTCCTCACAGTCACCCGGAACAGGTCCCTGGAGCTGTGTGACAACGACACTACCTGCTGTGCCACCGTGCTGCATTGTTGACACAGCTTCACAGTATAATCTTCATACAAAATAACTTCCAATAGAATGGCACAACAGAGGACATTAATTCCATGCAGTAGAGCAGTGGAATTGTGTTCTTTTGAGTTATGACGCATCACCCAACACATCTGGGATGAGCTGGAGTGCTGTTTGTGGTCCAGAACTAATCACCCAACAAGTCAGTAATGCTCTTGGGGCTGTCATCAATCCCCAAAGCCATCTAAAAGAGTAGACATTGTTAATGTAGAAAAGCAGGTGTGGGTGTGTGTGTTATTGGTGGTGATGGGAGTAGTCACACTATTGGTTACTGACCTACATTTCAGATGATTTTTTCTTTTCGGACAAATTTTGGACGTGTCTTCTCCAGTTGATCAGCTGTAATAATTTGTGAAGCTGCTTCTGGTTCTTGTTCATCTCCATTAGTCACTGACTATTGTGTCCAATTACATGATTAGCTTATGAAAACCCTGAAAGCTGCTCAGCACGGACACCTATCACATCCCCAACAGATGGCCATAACACAAACAGGCCCATTCATCTCCGAGCCAGTGGTGGGGAACAAACAGAGGTATTTTTTTACTCAGTGTAGCAGCTTGCTGTTGACTCTTTGCTTTTTCTCTGCCTTTTTTCCCTGTGGAGAGGCAGCTGCTCACCGAGCCTTTCACAAAATCAACTCCAATGAAAGACATCTTGTTCTCATTAATTCTCCAGCAGTGAAAAGCTCTTGTTGGTAGAAGATTAAAATTAGATGCCGGCATGAGAGCTCAAAAAAAGGCCCCAGCGTGGGCTTTTTTATCCTTAAAACGGAGTTAAGAACTAAACAAAGTGCATTCTGCACACATACCTTTGTTCATATACGGCTTAAATGAAAATAAATAAAAATAAAAACAAACAAATAACCACTTTGTATACAGGAGTGAATATAGCAATACGGAAGTTGCGAGCTTGCAGAGCAGACCATAAATGTGAGAGAGTGATAAATAGCACACCTTGTAGTGCAATTCCTAAACATATATGTGAGTTACAAGCCAGTACCGTGAGCTGCAGTTCATTGAAAGGTTTGATAGGCAATGCTCCATAACTTCTGCCCAAGTTAGTGATAGTGATAGGAACCAGATGTTAGAGGAAGTGTTTGATACCTCTAAAGGCTACATCAGAGAAAGTTATTATATAAATTAGTATCATGGTTGTACATGCAAGATGTTGTAGGGCAAATATAGTGTCATAAAATGTTTTAGAGAACCCAGGGAGTTTCTTTAAAATAAGCCATTTTATATCAACCAATCTGACTGTGTTGAGTTTGTTTACATATCAGTGATTGGATTACACAGAGATTTTGACAAATGTATGGAACTCCCTTTATTCACGAGTGTCCCTCAAGAGTGTCAAGAGTGACCAGACGTCCTCTTTTACCCGGACATGTCCTCTTTTTTAGACTTAAAAAAATGTCCGGGCGGAATTTCACAAACGTCCGGGATTTTGTTTTTCTAGAGCTTACATAGAACTTCGAGAAGCGTTTCGTTCACAAAGTAGTCCCGCCCTCCCCTACTCCGATTGGTTCGCTTTAGTGAGAAGGGGGCGTGGTGAAGTAGCCTAAAATCTTCTGATTGGACGGTCTGACTGTAGAGCTACCGTTATTGGTCGATAACCTTCTCTGTAAGCATTTAATTGGTCAGCCCCCCCCCTCCTTTAATAAGGTGAATGTAAGCAATTTTACATTCATCTTATTAAAAATACCAAAAATGAAAACTTTAACAGTGATTTTAACATGTCCTGTTCTTCCCAATACATAAGAATGTCTGAAACTTTCTCCCATTATTTTCTGATAAATAAATGTGATGTTTATACATTACATGCCCAAACATGTATATTGACACAGATATCCTACATCTGAAAGTAAGTGTATTAATTGGTACTTTTTTGAGGCCTGTTGGTGTTGTAATGTTGATTCTGGATCATAAACATCTGCAACTCGTCCCAAACTTAAATCCAATTAAACACAAATACACTGTTCGACAGTTCAGTTCTTCTTAGCCCTCCTGTTGACACTTAGCATTTGACGTTGAGCATTCTGGGTCCTCAAGGGTTCCCTTTAAAGTAGGCCTTGCTGGATTCAGTCATTACAAACAGTGATATAACAACTTGGAAATGTTAAAATGAAGTAAGTATTTTTCTAACACAATATAACGTGAAATTGAGGTTAATAAATACTATGTCCTGGAACCATTACACTTTGGTCTTACTTTGTACACTGCTTGGTCATATTGATTAACAGAAAGTTTGGGTAATTAATGCGCAGTTGGCTCTAAGGTGTGTTTGTGCCATCTAGTGTTCAAACTGAAGAAGAGCAGCTTTCTCCTTGTTCACAAATGTTTTCTTACTTCTTCCTCTACACAGCAACGTTTAGACAGGGGAAAACAAGGTCAGGTGTGTTAGAGCAAAATACAGCACATTTTTGGTAATATACATGTCCTTTCTGGTCATTTGAATTTTAATTCATCTGTGCATTTTTAAAAAGTTGCATGAAGGATGTAAAAATGTTTAATTACTGATGAAAAATATGTGCAGATTCAGTCTCAAAATTCAGATTCAAACAATAAGATTTTAAAAGAAACCAATCCCGTCAACTTTAAGGGCAGGTTTTTTGAGTTGCAACCGAAAAGTAGAGTGGTAGAAGGAGTGGGTTAATTCCATATTCATAGATCTGTGCATACGTAATGAAGGTGAAGGTGTAGCTCTGCCGGCATCTTACGTTCGCGTGACGCTGGCACATGCCAGTGACATCGGCAACTTACGTACGGGTGACAGTGGCATCTATTTTTTTTTTTTTTTTTTTTTTAGTGACAGTGGCATATGCCTCTGTTTTGCGCAAATGCCGATGACATTGACATCCGTTTTATGACACTGACATATACTCCACTTCATTGTTGAACATCTGCCAGTAAGTTTAGCTAGCATTTGGATGTTTAAACTAGCTATATATTTAACTACTCAGTAAACAAGGAACGTCCCTGGACGTTCAAAATAGGTCTAAAAGTAGTCTGTCCGTCAAACACATATTTTAAACGTCAATGGACGTCCAAAATCCATCTTAATAAGTTAGTTAAGTGGTGACCAATCGATAACGTCAGTGGACGTCCAAAACGCGTTTTATACAAGTAATTTATTTCGGGACCAATTAATAACGTCAATGGACGTCCAAAATACGTCTAATACTTTCAATGTCTGTGCTTGGTCGTCTTTTCAACGTTCACTTTCAACCTTAAGAGAACGTTGATGGCAGTCATTACGTTTTTTCAACGTCGAATCAACGGCTAATTGTTTACTGGGTAGCACACGTATGCTACTAGCATGTAAACAGACCAAACAAGTGACATGCTACAAACATAGTCCTGTCACTGTGTTCATGGACAAGTGAACTACAAGTTCTTCCCAGTAAGGGGTATACGACACTCCTCAAACTCACCACTTTCAAGATGTCCACATACCACAATGCTGCCAAGCAACATTACTACTGGACTACTAGATTAATTAAAATGTCTTTATGGCACGTGAAGCTCTAATAGCCTTGTACAACACTGCATGTCAGATTCTTGAAAGCTGACGTTTCAACCAAGACAATGTATGACTTTCTGATGAAGGCTCATAATATGTGCTGACATCCAATTCTACTGACATATAATCCAGATTTTCCCTAAATTTCTCCTTTACTATAAAGCCCATGTGTTTATTTAATGACTTCTTTTTAAGTCTTTAACTTGTCCACAAAAACATGGCACTGTGAAAAGATCTGACAGAAAAAAGAATTCAACATTATGTAATTACTACTGAACAGTTAGTTTAGCTGTACAAGTCATCAAAAGTCTACAAAAACAACAGATCATAAACAGCACATCATTTTTTAAGTTTTTAATCTCAATAATAAGACAATCATACTGATCACAAAGGAACATTTTGGCCATTAGTATTTCCTCAGCATTTATCAAAATAAATATACCATTATTAACATAGAAATTCAGATTAGAAACAGACTGCTTACTATTGCTAGCATCTTTAAAAAAAACAGAATACTTGAGATGTTTTTTTAGAGATGTGGTCCTGGGTGCACTCATCACACTTTCTACAGAATGGACAAGTACTGTGAGCCTGGATGTCATGAAACAGACCATCGAGTGTTTCAAATGTGTGTCCTAAAAAGCAAAATAAATACAGGATAGCATTGAGGTATTAATGTTAACATGTCAGAGACTTGCAGCACCAGAACGCAGGCACACTAAACCTTATAGTATAGCCCTCTGCCACTTTTAATAGCATTCCTCTACAGCATTCTATTGTATATTAGCAGTATAAAATGTATTTCCCATATATTACTGATAACCAGTGAACATGATACTACACGGCATTTAACATTACCTGTATAAAATAAAATAAATAATAATGGTAGCTACACCACTATTTGTACTCATTTAATACGTAATAGTACAACACACCTACCGTGCAATGTCCCCATATTGTTTTCTCGTTCTTCTTGAGAAAGACCTTTGGCCCCTAGATGATGCCAGTGTTCAATTTTCTGATTAGGCCTAGCAGGGTTGCTACCTCAATTTAAATTCGAAAATTTTAAAAAGTAATGTTTCATTTAATACACTGTCATATTAGATTTTCACTCTATACACACACACATTTATATATATTTATATATTACTGCCTCTCATGTTATCGCACGGCAGCATTGTGGTATGTCGACGTCTTAAAAGTGGTGGTTTTGAGGAGCGTCGCATACCCCTAACTGTGAAGAACTTTTAGTTCAATTGTCCATGAACACAGTGACAGTGGACTGTGTGCGAATAAGGGATGCTATGTTTGTAGCATGTCACATGTTTGGTCCGTTTACATGCTAGTAGCATACGTGCGCTAGTTAAATATATAGCTAGTTTAAACATCCAAATGCTAGCTAAACTTAGTCTACTGGCAGATGTTCAACAATGAAGTGGAGTATATGTCAGTGTCATAAAACGGATGTCAATGTCATCGGCATTTGCGCAAAACAGAGGCATATGCCACTGTCAAAAAAAAAAAATCGATGCCATTGGCACATGCCACTGTCAAAAAAAAAAAAATCGATGCCATTGGCACATGCCACTGTCAAAAAAAAAATCGATGCCATTGGCACATGCCACTGTCACCAAAAAAAAAATCGATGCCATTGGCACATGCCACTGTCAAAAAAAAAATCGATGCCATTGGCACATGCCACTGTCACCAAAAAAAAAAAAAAATAGATGCCACTGTCACCCGTACGTAAGGTGCGGATGTTACTGGCATGTGCCAGTGTCACGCGAACGTAAGATGCCGATGCCTTTCCATGTTAATACCGCTACTGGAGGCATATAAACAATCTTTATATGAACACTAGGTAAGACTTGGGTTTTTGTTCCTGGGGCTCCCCCTAGTGTGGTTCGTTTTTTAGGAGTGAACTGAAAACAGTGTGGAGGGGGGAAGGAATTGTGTGGTTTTATACCCTCCTCCAAAGGTTTCACAGTGCAGTTTCTCCAGCGCTGAGCACAATTACAGAGGCTCTATTTTTCCTATTACAGCTCAGTGAAGCGTCATAATTACTTTGAAGCTGTAATTTAAATGGGGCGGCACGGTGGTGTCGTAGTCAATCAAGCTCCAGGGACCTGGAGGTTGTGGGTTCGATTCCCGCTCCGGGTGACTGTCTGTGAGGAGTGTGGTGTGTTCTCCCCGTGTCCGCGTGGGTTTCCTCCGGGTGTTCCGGTTTCATCCCACGATCCAAAAACACACGTTGCTAGGTAGATTGCTAACTCTAAAATGTCCATAGGTGTAATTCAATGTGTGTGTCGCCCTGCAAAGGACCTGCACCCACTCCAGGATGTGTTGCCGGGTAGGCTCCGGCCCCACCGTGACCCTAAATTGGGTTAACGGTTACAGACAATGATATGATGTAATTTTAAGATAGAAATATCGTATATATTGTAGTTTTTTTCGCCATTAACGTTCATTATTTCTACCTAAGTTTGCTTTCACTTAGAGAACCTTCGAAACAAGATCAATACACTTTCCTAGGAGGACTTTTGCTGAGTGTGCATCCATTTGGGACACTGCATCTGTAACTACTTCGAAATCGCGAAATATGGAACAGACATCGAGTTTGTCCCTTGTCAGCTGCCGTCCCCGACACCCTTTCCCCTCTCTCCTTTTTCCTCTCATTCGTTTTAACTTTTACTAAGTTTACGGATATGAAAATCGGTGTTTTCGCCTAGTTCTTGCGGTGCTTCTTTTTCGGCGGCACGTCCTGAAAGAGAGTCGGGAGAAATGTTCACCAGTACCGGCTCCAGAGGGCTGTGTGAGTCGCCTTGTGTCTGCCATTCATTCCTCAGCGTTATCCAGTCTGTCCTCAACAACGAGCAATTTACAGAGCTGACGTTCCTCAGAAATAACTCGGGGCCACATTTAACCCTCATTTTAGACATTTGCCAGATTATTATGGCCTCGTCTGTCCTTTCTGCTGCTCCAGGCTTGAACACACCTGTCTTATTTTCACCTGCCGTCTTGTTTTGTTGTGTCACCTTTATGCTTGTCTTTACCCAGCGTGGGGGCTTTATGCCATACCCGTGACACTGGGCACTGTAACCTTGGGCTCATGTACAGCTGCTCCACAGCATCCCATTTAATTTCGTTTTACACACTGGAGTTTAATATCTGTGGTCAGAGTGGGTGAATCAAAGCAGCTGAATTAACTCATTATAAGAATTCGCTATAGTATACGTATCTATAGGTTTTATTAATAAAAACAGTAATTTCTCTTATGCCTTGATGACATCATCAACCTTGTCCACTACTACACAGCCCCGTGCTGTGAGGTTTTATACCCCTCTAGCCAACTCTTAGCACTGGACATCCTAAGCAGGCTCATGTGTGGCTGCTTCAAAATGATGTACTTATAATGTTTTTTGTGGAGATTATTAAAGCTGTCTGATGGATGCCCACTAAAGAAGCTGAATTTAGTCTGATCACAGACAGTGAAGGAGATTACTGTGTAGCACCTCATCAGGAATTGCAGCCATCTTCTCTATCTCTGTCTTACAGATAAAGCTCCTCTGTCCAAAGGTCTGCTGCTACTTCCTGGTGCTCTCACCATGCTGCTGATCCTGGGCCTGCCTCAGTACCAAAAGTTGTTTGTTTACAGCCTTCAGGCTGTGAAGCAGCATAAACAGGTTAGAGTTCGGATTTCACATCAGAACCCATATTACAAAGGCTGTCCACTTGGTGGATGGTAACCCCGACAGGCAGTTAATCCCACAAGACCAAGGGGGTATTCCATAAAGGAGGGTTTCACAGTTAGCCACCAATGGGTATCACCCTCAGCCCTGTTCCTATTGGACAGGCTTGACTTTGGGCTTAAGTTCACTGGCTAACTGTGGAATCGCCCCCAAGCACCTATTAATTTGAATCCGGAAACAATCCTCAAATTTAAAAGCTATGTAGAATAAAAAAAAAAAGAAAGCGTAGCATTTGACTTAAAGGGGACATATTCTACCATTTTCAGTGAAAAAGTTGTGGAGTCTTTATTTGAACATCAGTGATAAACTTTGGTCAAAATACCACAAGAATCAAACATAACAGCAGCATTATCCCCCTTTTTAGAATACCCCCTGTTTTTGATATTTTTCATCAGTATTCTTACTACTCTCCTCTTGTCGTGTTTGTTTTGCTCTGTTTAACCTGATCTTTGCTCGTAAAAATGTGGCCATGCGCTGAAAATATTTTATTACAATGTCCCTTATAAGTAGCTCGTGTGCAGCTGCTCCGGAGCATCACATTAACCTAATGTTTATTCTGGTAAATGTGCAATGTGCAGTTTCAGGGTGCAAACACACACACAGCAGGTAAAACGAAAGTAAGATACTCTCAGACACCACAATGCACAATTTGTTTTGCTTTAATCCATTGTGAATATGCTTTAAGTACAAGAAGATAATAAATTATCGGTTATTATCGGTATCGGCTAGTCCATGGTGCTAATTATTGGTTATCGTATCGGCCCAAAAAATAAAAAATCGGTGCATCCCTCAGTGCATACATAATATTTTTCAAAATATTACACTGTCCCTGCTCACAAACCACCTTAAGACATTACAAACACTGAAAGCCTGATACAAGAACTTTTGGAATGTCTAGTGTGTCCTAATAACTGGGTTGAGTTACACCGGGGTCATGGTTTAGTTTTACCTGTTTTCTAACTTGGTTGATTGGTAGATGATAAAATGTTTGTAATTTCCCCCAGTTACCAAAGCTAATTCTTAACTGAAATGTCACAAAAGTCTGGATGTTCACATCACGATTGCACCACAGCATACATTCAGTTACAAAACTTCTCTCTAGCACTCGGGTTGCATCTGCCCACAGATCTGCTTATTCATTGAATTGGGGCACACTGCTACTGGCGATGTACATCTTGACTTGAGTTCTGAGCTTAGCAAGTTAAACTCATAAATAGGCTGTTCATGATTATTAGCCTTAAATGTAAAAAAGGAAATGAATTGCAGATTTTCACTGGAATAAAATTACTAGAATACATATGATACGTCAGTTAGAATACAAAATCTACGAACTCCAGATTTGTACTAGGTTCAAATAATTGCAGTTATTAGTGTAACACTGTGGAAGAAAACACAAAGTGCAGGTCCTTGTCTGATTAAAGTCACTCATCAGTTACCATAAGGCTGTAAAAATGATTAACATCGCAGATTCATACTAGATTCAAATCAATGCTGCTATTATTGTTACACCGTAAAAAGAAAATTGCCCATTCCATAGCTTCCAACTGAAGGAAAACCAAATATATCTCAAAGAGGTCTCAATTCTCTTTCCCTCTGTGATATCTGAGCAGTACACATGTTTACGAGAGTGGTTTTATTTGTTTATTTATTTATTTTTAAAGAAAATGATCACTATCAGAAGATTTAGGAGTGACAGTTTGTTTTTATATTACAATGGAAGTTTACAGTAATGCCATTTTCAAATTTTAAGAGCAGGAGTTTTTTTACAGGCTGAAATGTTGTAAGATTTTAAATTTAACCCGATAGCATAGAGTTTGTGAACTGACAGAAGTGTTAGACAGATCATTAGCACTCAAACGTCAACATTACAACACAAACAAACAAAAAAGCAGGCCTTGCTTTTAACTTACAGAAGTTAATTTTAGCTTATTTTTTAGTAGAAGTATTGGTGTGAAAATCTGCTGTTGGATATTTTCTCTACACCATTCAGCCCCTAAATGTATTCTACAGATTGCTGCTGTTTTTTTTTTTTAACCTCTGTAGTATTTGGTCAAAATTGGCAACAAATCACAACATCAGGGAGAAGATTGAACAGTGTGTATGTGTACATTGTAGGTGTGGAGGTTGGTGAGTGGGAGACTGACCTGTTTGGACGTGAAGGACACTTTCTGTAGCAGTTTGCTCATCTACAACTTTCGTATATTTGAGAGGAGGTTTGGAAGTCGTAAATTTGCAGTAAGTCATTCCACATTGTCTTTTTTGTTTTATTTTCACAATTAAATTAGATGTAAAATAACTATATGGTACTGTTCTTTTGGCAGCATTCTTTCATTCATGTTTGTAACCTATTAATACATTTATACATGTCAGTCCTTCCTGTTTGGAACCTGGGTTCTCTCTGGATTACTAGACTTCATTTTGGCAGAGGCCCTTCACTACTGCTTCGAACTTCCGGTGGATGTGCTGCCAGCTGGACTGTGAGTAACTTTGCAGATATTTGTCTGCTGCCTTGGGTGGATGACATTAACTTTAGCTAGGAGTGCTATTTTAACATTAATGTGAACATGTATATATAGTGGAACCTCTACCTACGAACCTGGTCCGTTCCATGACCCGGTTCGTAAGTAGAAACGTTTGTTTCTCGAGTCAGTTTTCCCCATTTAAAATAATGGAAAAGCAATTAATGTGTTCCAGCCCCCACCCCGAAAGTCACCCTTTTTGCACTGATATATGTTTACAAAACTCTCAAATTAGTAAAAAAAAAAAAAAATACATGTAGCGCTACTAAAAATAAAAAAGAAATACAGTGGTAACAGTAATAAAAAAGTTTTAAGTGGTTACACATCGCTGCCTTGAAGACGTGACGACTGGCTGGAGCAGTAACACAGGCACTGGCTGTATGACGGGGGGTGGAATAACGGAGAGTAGGCGGGTGAATGTGGGGAGACAAAGCATAGATACGGCTTAACTTAGCACGAATTTCGATGTCTGCTATTTACACTAATGCTTAATTGCTAAAGCTACAATTTGCTAATCTCAAAAGCTCACTCAAGTCTGGGCGCGCTGGGAGACTCGCCTGTTGGGGTCGGTGGCCATTTCCAGCCGCCGGCTCGGCGGAGGCTCGGGTTCGATTCTAGAGTCATGGTTCGTTGGTGGAGGCAAAAAATATTCAAATGCCCGGTTCGTACCTTGGAAAGTTCGTTAGTATAGGCGTTCGTTAGTAGAGGTTCCACTGTATATATATATTTTTAAAAGCACTTGTCTATTACAAGTGCACATTAATATTGGGATCTGGAGGTCCTACCAACCCACACCAGCTGTGAAACAACAACCCAGTAAGTTCTAAGTGTCCTGCCTAAATCTGAAGGCATGGACCTAAATGAGTGCTGTATTTTAGTAGAGTGCAGACACATTTAGAGTTGCTTCATCTTTACACGATCCAGTAGTAACGGATACTCAAATAGTTATTTTAGTATTCGAATACTGGCATCTAAATAGTTAACCATGTACTTGGGTGTCCATACACATTCCTAGAACAAAGCAGGTAGTATATCATTAAGACACCAGGGAACCACACCTACATAATTCTCACAGAGTTTCTCCAGATAAAATCATTACACTTTGAAGCCGAATGATGATCTCACTGAGAGTTTCTCAACTTCCTCTCTATCATATCCTTCTCATATTCAGAGTTTTGATGGTCTCAGTCTGTTCAAGACATTCTTGTGCAATATTTCACTTGGCCTTTGCCAGCCATATTATGTGCTAATATACATTGACAACAGCAACAGTTTTTGTTTATTTATATATTATTATTTTTACTTTTTATAGTAAAACTGTGAGTAGATTCAGGAGGATTAAATTCCCATGGGGGTGCAGGTGTAATTGTATTATATCAGAGGAGCTCCTCTGTGTTTTAATGTATGGATCGCCCATGTTGTGTTTCTCCCTCCTTCCCTGAGAAAATTAGAGACCAGTTATAATCGTATAATTTGTTTAATATACATTAACAATTATTTCCTAATCAGTGATGATAATAGATTTTTACATATTTATATATAAAAAAATGTATTTAGATTTATGAATCATATGAATCTGTGGCTATCTGTGGCTACCTGTGGCTAGAGTTAAGCAGGTCATCATAAGTTATATTTGACCATGCTGTTATTGCATCTTAGCTCCAGCAAACACAACAGACAAAGGGGACAGGAAGTCTCACCCAAAAATCGAGGCAAATGCAATTCTTTAAAAAAAAAAAAAACTTATTTATGGCTATAAACTAATAACTACGTTTTTTAATGTTTTGCAATGTGTAGTATATGTTTTCAAACAGATGGCCAACCTAAAGTGTGTCAATGACTTAGTATAGTCATAGCAATGGTAGTAATAGGGTGTATAAGTTATGACTGGGCACCCACATAGTTGTTGCCATTTCTACTATTGATCAGTTAAAATCTTAAAAAACAAAATCTGTATTTTTTGCATTAAATTATTCTTCATCTTGGTGATTGGACACATCCTATACATAACTTTCAGTAGACAAATATTCAGTATTTTACAAAAACTCTTTTTTGTTTATTAAGCCACAAGGCTAATGTTGGTAATGTTCTTTCTACCTGATATCTTTTTTTTTTAAGTAGCAAGCGAATGCTAACATCCACATAAAATTTAACCTCACAATGGCCTATGTGTTTGTCTATTATGTAGGACTGTCCCAAATACCATTTTTAGGCCTTCTGAGCTCTGGGATACTCTGTGAATATTTGAATATTCAGGGAGTGGAGTGGTGTATATTGTTGTTGTTAACAAAATCTGCTTTAATATCCGTCTTGCTCACTACCTATTCTTGCTAACCTGTTAACTAGCTTGCTAACTAAGGGCACAAAGCATACACAATTTAACCAGTTTGAGCAGAGGTGCTCTAATTTCAGGAACAAAGCTGACAATATAAACTATGGCTTCACCTCGCTTTGTTGTAAGTGTGTTGTTTCAGCATGTTGGGCTTTTTTATATGACTGAGTTTAGGCTTCATTTGCACAAAGACTTTTATGTTGATGAGCCCGAATACGGGTGAAGTTGGGAGAGCACAGTTTTTACTGCTGGAGCCTGAATGTGGGTTGCATTTATTGACAACCATTCATTCATTCAATCATTGTCTGTAAGCGCTTATCCAGTTCAGGGTCGAGGTGGGTCCTTCACAGAGCGACACACACACTCACACATTAACTCACACACACCTATGGACAGTTTTGAGTCGGCAATCCACCTACCAACGTGTGTTTTTGGACCGTGGGAGGAAACTCATTGAGAAACACATTTATCCGTAAAAGTGATTATCCGAATTTCAAAATTAGAATCTGAATACATACCCAATGGTAAAATATCTGAGTTCCTGAATACTTGGGGCCAGCCATATTGTTCAGAAAATCAGTGTTCAGTGCCTGCTTTTAACAGTGCTGGCTGTACTGCATCTCCCCCTAAAGGCTTCAGCATACTTCTCGCGGAGACAACGTTGCCTAGGTTAAGCGAAAAAATCTGATGTAATTTAGGAAAAAACGAACAACCACATAGATCATGGGGGGGCTTTGTCCATCATGCCGTATACACTGAAGGTGGGTGAACTCCATGGTATAAACACCACGCGACAAAGCTTTTCATTGGTCAGTACAAAAGAGTCGTGTCACAACACAATTATGGACGACTTTGAGGAGAATTTCTCAGAGCATCTGCAGTAGAGGAGAGTATGCGACAGGCAAAAACAAAACAGCAGAAAGTATGCGACCTTGCCAACATTGCGAAGGCACTCTCAGTTCGCCCAGCCCTCGTGAATTTCATTTGCAGACAATTATGCTAAGGCCTTAAGGCCACAGGGTGTACATGAATAAACCAGAGCTTTGTGGAAGTGTTCTACTTTGGGATGTAAAGCTGACAAAATGAACTGTATCTTTGTCATACTTCATTGAAAGTAGGTTTTAGACTTAATTCAAGACTTTTATATTGACAAGGCTGAACACACGTGAAGTGGTGGGTTGTCTTTATTGCCACATTTATCCAAAAATAAAAAAAAATATTTGAATCTCGGAATTATAAACTGAATTCCCACCGATTGAATATCTGAATAGCCGAATATTCGGGGCCAGCCCTACTATAAAGTCAGGTAAAATCCATTTTTTTATCCTGATTTTTCTCTGTTCTTGCTATTGTGTATAGTTCAATTTCAGTGTTGTAGCAGGCTAAGCGCTCTGGGTGTCAATCAGCTACATACATGGAGGTTATGTCATTGTTTTACTGGTTTGATATGTTAAGTGTAAGGTTGATGTCTTATAAAGGTTAAAGCTCTAGTTCAGTGGTTAGAGTCCTACTCAGTCCTTGTTTTCGTTTTTCATTTCTTGAGTTCAAAGTTGATGTTGCTGTTTTGTCTTGACATTGCATCATCACAATACTTTTTCAGGAAACACTTTTGTCACAGTTTACACACACACACACACACACACACACACACACACACACACACACATATATATATATATGTGGCATGACACTGTATCACTGTTTCAAACTGCCAAGTCTACGTTGGCAATTTGTATCTTGAAATGTAGAACACACGAAACAAGTGTTGACCACAAAGTCAAACAGTAGAGCTACTTTCCAAATTTTATTGTCATGTTTCTGTTTATAGTTCATTTACAGTTTGTGACCATTTTGAAAAAGGTAGAGCCTTTTTTGGAGTTAATCTAGCTATTTTAAAAAACATAACACTTAAAGCTAGTCTTGATTTTATCACTATTCACAGTCTGCTCCAAGATCTACCAAACTGCTAAACCACAGTGGGGTTTATATAGTATAGAGAATCAGTAGCTTGTGAGAGCTGTATTTGTATTAACTCTTTACACTCACGGCCACTGTAGTTTTTAAATGTTTCACATATATTCTAGCATTTTATGTTTTTCTGTCCTACAATAAACTTTTTTTCCACCCCTCTATCACACAATTTTAAATAGTTTTGGTAGACCATTGATTTAAAACAAAGCTCTAAAATTTCAGTTTGTGATAATGACCCGTTTAATCACATGTTTTTCAAAGACTAAAAGCTCAGCTATGTGTTTACTGATGTTTTCTCACACTTCAGATTAGAATACAATGTTTTGTCCATGCTAACCCACTCTACTACAGATCCTTAGTTCACTTTATCATTCTTTTCTTCTTGAGATGAATGTTTTGGAATTTTTTTATGAGAGACTGGGGTCTGTACAATGTTACCAATGTAAACTTTGACAAAACCATGTATCCCTAAGTTTGACCATGCTTCATGGTAATTCTTTTAGGTGTTAAATACTGATTTGTTGTGCCCCAATTCATAGCCCTACAACTTCTCACTCTTCTTGTCGTTCTGGGACTAATAATCTGCCAGTAACTCCTACTGTTTTCAACTCATGGCTTAATACCCTCACCCATTAGATTTTTTTTGCAATTCATCACCACTCCCAGTGGGGTTCAGGGGAATGTTGTTGCTGTGATGGCGAGTCTTTTTGCGGGAATGATGCAAATGATTATCGTGTATGCCAGAACTTTCCGGTGATGTCCGTCCAACACTTGAAAACGAAGTGCTGACCTGCCGCTTTAGGATCTTTAGCACCTTCTTCTTGTAGCCCTTGCAAGCGAAGAAGTAGACAAAGGGATCCAGGCAAGAGTTGAGATTCATCAAACACACAGTGATGTGCAGGGAAATCTGGAAAGCATGAAGCTCCTCACAGTCGGGAGTGTAGACAAGCTTCCGTATCATGTATTGCAACAAGTCCAGATGGTACGGACTAAAGCACACTACGAACACCAGCACCACTCCGGCAATCACTCCTCTGGCCTTGCGAGTCCTTCCAGAACGTTCTGTCAAGTGGTTAGACTTAGCAGCTGAATGCAGTGTGAGGGAAAGGAATGTGTAGCAAACAAGAATAGTTCCCAATGGAATACCATAGCCCAGAGCCACTGCACCAATAAGTATGTATGGCAGGCCTTTTACATTCTCAAAGTTTGGATACTCCATGCAGGTGATTAAACCATCACTTTCCTTATTGGTCATAGGCATGCCCAGTAGTGGTAGTGTCTGTGCCAACACCACCAGCCACACGATCATGCAAATGTACTTCACATTCTGCACTTTCCTCAATTTGCTCAGCCTCGCTTGGAGCACCACAGCCATAAAGCGGTCCACAGCCAGGCAAGTCATGAAATTAACCCCAGCATAGCAGTTCAGGTAGAAAAGAAGTGCTGTTAGCTTGCACATAGTTTCTCCCAGGAGCCAGTTGAAACCCAGGCTGTAGTAGATTGCCCTCAGTGGAAGCGCTAGACAGAAGAGCAGGTCGGACACTGCCAGGTTAGCGGAATATAGTGTGGTGGAGTTGAGTTTGGTCAAGTTACAACGGATCACATGCAGGGCCAGAGCATTTCCCAGAAGGCCTAGCAAGCAGATGAAAGAGTAGATCAGGGCCATCAGCACCTGGGCCACTGGACGGTGGTCGTACAAGTTGGTGCAATTCAGTCCTGTGATAGTTGTTGAGGTATTGTTAATATCCTGTTCAGACATTGTCACTCGATGAGTCTGGGGGAGGAAAAAGACATGGTAATTGTTGTTATAAGATTATTAATATAATTTTTTAAGCATAATAATACTAATATAATATTACTTTTAGTCAGATTCTTATATACTGGACAGTGTGTGTACCAGTGCAACACACACTAACAGAACAAAATCACATCACTTTCATTTCAGCAATGAGAATCATTCACCACTTAAATCATACCTGTTCGGTAGTGGTCCTTTGGGGGGCATATGCAGGTTCTGACCACTGAGGAACAGTTTGGAAGGGGGCAATGAAATTCAACAAACAGATGGACTACCTTCTTTGATTGTAAAACTACTGAGTGCACTTGTATGGTCAGTGGAACTGATAAAACTGGCAATGAGAGTTGATTCAGTAAGTAATTTTCTAATGTTTTGGCTGATTGATTGATGTACACGCTCATTAGGCATTGTGATGAAAAGAAATGAATTCAGGTTGACTAGCATAGAAACAGTGTTGTGCTGTTATGTTTTACAGCATATAACTCTAAGATCACTGAGACAAATCCTGCAGCTAGACATACAAACATAATGAAATAAAGAAAAAAAATGTAATTTTGGAATGACTGTAAACTAGGGCGGAATGATTTGGGTGGGCGAGTGGGTATATACCTAATATGTAAATTTCCGACCAATATTTCAACTGCTACTTACATAGAAATTATTCTATGAGGTAAGGTCCAATTCTGTTTTTAAAACTAAAACCACCGAGTGATTCCGGCTTTCGTTTTTAACACAGTGAAGTAATTCAATTAAGAAAATAGCTGATTTTACTGATTAATAGTTTTAAAAAGGAAATACTGAGCAGAATTAAAATTTGTTTATGCTATTTTAATTTCTACATTAGAAATAAAAACATGGTAATCTCTAGTGGGGTCATATTTCCCACCCATTTCACTTGTAAACTCAGAAAAAGATTCCCTACAGGTAGGATTATGATCTTACTATTGTGCTATTAATACACTTCAATAAGAAGAATGGAGCATACTTTTTGTAAACATATTTTTATTCAATTAAAAAAGACATTAATTCAGAAAGCCTAAGACGCGGAACATGTAATCAGTGTAATTTAAAATTATAATAGACAAAGTAACAGATCCCTTTCTTCTATAAAGATCCCGAACACAAAGCCTCAGTGAAGTCACTGGTCTTGTACACACACATAAAAAACCGCAATGTGGATGGCATTCAGTAGCAGATTGTTTTTACAAAGACTCTTTGATAAATACACAGGATAATAGCTGGCCAGCATTTAGACTATCATTTGAAATTTAAAAAATCACAAATGAATGGAAGTAAATGTTTACAAATAAAGACTATGGCTTGGTTTCTTTAATTTAATTATTCTGGTTGTTTTCCATTTACTTGCAGAAGTGCAGTGCAATAAATTCAAAAGTTTTCAGCTGATCATTATAGGTACAGTTTGATATAACGTCTTAATTATTTAAACTCCAAAGGTTAAAAATAATATATAAAAATTAGTTTCAAAATTTAACACAGTACCCTTTTGTAAATGTACAGTTTTAAAAAATGAAATGAGAACCAAATTCATCTAATCACACTCTAGATTTAGTCATTTACTCACCAGAAGGCTTAGATGCAATGAATTTAATGTCGTGAAACACTGGTCTCTCTTCAGCACACAACCCTCTCTCTTGTGTGTGCCCTCTTTCACTCGCACACTCTTGCGTCTGTTTTTTTTCTTCTCTCTTGCTTTCTCTGATTCTCTCTCTTATTGCGTGGCTGTAGCTCTCATCACAACTAATCTTTTTCTTTTTTCAAATGCAGAAGTGTGAAACTGTCACTGTCATCGCTGCAGCACTTCCTTTTCTCTTTTTCGCTTTTTTTTTTCTCATCCTCCTCCATTCTATTGTCATGAGACTTAATGGAGAAGTGAAACTCAGTCTTCAGACTCTGACATTATATTGAACTTTTTTTCTTCATTTATTCCTGTTGAATTGTTTTGGCTAAGGTGTAAGCGATCCAGATCAGCACTCGTAAATGTCAATTGAATCCGTAAATAGGGGAAATTTATAGTGATGTTTAAAATTTGTATGTTTAAAAGTGTTATTTATAAGTGCGTAAGTGGAAATTTGATTAATATCAGGATTAGTAATTCACCTCCCCCTTTTGGTTCCTCTTTGTGGTTATTTTTCTTCCCTGGAAAATAAATGCAACAATTTCAAAAAGGTTATAATATAAAGTTTTGGAAATTTTACAACTCTGAGTAGTATCTGATAATATCCATGTCTTACAAAAGTCAGTAGCCATCTTTTTTGGAAAGTACCATCACTAATCATCTTACTGCAACCTATCAGAATCAAGTGGGCAGGCAAGTAGAAGCTTATGGTGTTTATACCCCTACGCTCTCTTCCTTTTTATAAACTGCAGGTTTGTAACTATAGTGCTTATTGGACCCTGGTGTTTGATAGCTGAGGCATCACCAGGGATCAAACCAGAGGTCTCTTGTTGATCATCTCCTCTTCCTTCCTTAGCATTTCATGTATTGTACCAGTTCCTACACATTCAGTAACTCCCTCAAGTAAATATTCTCTCAGTTCTCAGAGATCTTCAGGTATTGTGACTTTTAGCTGTTTTTGCCATATCACCTACTCATATGTTAACACTTGATTTCCTCCCACTTCACCACATGAGATTTCCTACAAGGTTTTTTGTGGCACAAGAATAATTTCAGATTTGTTTGCACAATATAAACAACCATATTGCCATTCAGCTCATTTTCTCTGGGCCATTTGATGAGATACACAAGCCACACTTTAAACAGTCCTACATCAGATTAAAAATAAATACACTAAAATGTTAAATTTACCAAACCGGCAGATATTATTGACCACCTAAACCGCTGTCATCCAGACGTCGTCTTCTGGCATCGTTTCGCAAGTTAAATTTATATTAGCCGACAGACCTGGTCTGTACTCTATGACAAAAACAGCCAGCCAGGCTTCCTCTTCCATCCAGTTGCAGCATTTGTACAGGATCAGTCACACACTGTTATGTGTTTTATAGGTTGTGATAGTCATTTCTGAAAATATTAACCTTTTTTGTTTATCCCCTTTTCTTAAGTATCCATTCTATTACATTATTGAATGTAAATATGGCTGGGGTCAGTTGAGGCATCCCCCTGTCAATTTCAGTGTCATTTTGTGTCCGCTCCTTTCAGAATGAGTATTATTTTAAGAATTTTAATTACAGTTTAAGTTAAAGTATTTGAACAGTAATCATGATGTGCGTGTGGTTTAACACCACTGTCCAAGGCCAGTTTACCCAGTTTAGGCAGGATCACCATGCTGTACTTGTTAAAGTCACAGGGCAAGGCTTCAAAACTACATATGCTTACTTGTCTGTGGTGGATAATAGCATCAGCTGTATCGTACAAATTTTGAAGAAAATTATTCACAGTATTATTGACCTCTCTGCCCACAAATGAACTATTTTGCAAACCCCAAAAACATACAAACAAGGAAAAAATCTATACACACACACACAATAATACATTTAAGTCAGGGTTTATTGGCTAATTGGAACTTTAAAATGTTGCACTATTCACTTGTGCTGTAGGAAACTGAAAGTGTTCAAGCTTATGGTTCATGGGATACTTCAAAAACATTAAAATGTACATGATTTTCCACTTAACCCAAATAGTCACTCACACAAAACCTGTTTTGAGTGCCAATTTTGATTAATTCAATTCAGTTTTAGAGCTAGAATTGGTTAACAGCAAACACTGTAGGTCAGTATTCACCCAAGTGGCTTTAGGGGGTGCCTGTAATGTAGGGACATGTTGCTGACATGTTGCTGTTTGGCCCTGAATGATTCTAATCAGTGCTGAGGAAAAAGGTTATTCTGACTTATTACAAAACAGCTACAGAGTGAAGATTTGTTGACGTCATAGTTTCATAGTGCAGCTCACGTAAATGAGATTTTTCATTTCTTCAAGCTGTTCTTTAAAGTTGACTTAATCGGAAAAACAAAGTGGGATATATAATAGTTTACAACTATCCCTTCCATGTCTCTCAAATACAGTTGTATTTTTTTATTTATATATATATATTTTTTTTTTGATTGGAGGAAGTATTCTGCTTACAGTTATACTGACTTTCGGTGATTTTGTTCTCAGATTAAAATGAGCTTCTAGTCCTTGTTTCAGTCAGGCTGTGAAAGGAGGGGGGTTTTTTAACATGGAATTGAAAATAGGCTGCTGACTTAAATGGCTATTAACACAAATGGAAAAAAATAATCAGTGTAATGGGGATGGGGGCACCATGTGACGTGAAAAACCTGAATGACCCCAGCAGACGTTAGACCTGAGCCACTCACCCCAATCTACAACTGCTTTCAGGTTCCCTTTTCAGTGTCTATGTGTGTGTGTGAGTGCAAGACAGGTTGAGAGTGGTACACATCTGTGTTGCTGTCGCTTTGCTTGCCCTCTCTGAGGTGTGTGTGGGTGTGTGTGTGTGCGCGCACGCATGAGACAGAGAGAGAGATTGAGTGCCAGAGTGTGGACCAAAATCTCTTTACACACTCACATTTATGTCCCAGTAACATAAATCATTCTATTATATGGTCAAGTCATGTATAAGGGTGACGTTTAACTGTAAGGTTAGCATTAGGGTAATAGGTATAATTGTTTGTGTGTTTGTGTAGGGGAGTAGGCTCATGGCTTTCACACTTTGTAGACCAAGTGTGCGGAGGAAGGACAAATATGTTTCTGAAGGTTAAAAAAAGGCTGATTCCATTCTGAGCGGTATAGGTGTGGCTGCGCTTCTCATATTGAGGTTTTCTTCTTCTTTTTTGTTTTTTTTTTTGGGGGGGGGGGTGTAAGTTCTGACTGCCCAGTGTTTCTTATTAATAATTAATATCAAAAGAAAGTGGCCAAAATTGACACAAAATACCATAACATTGCAAATACATAAATACATTGGCCATACCCCCATCAACCGTAATATTAAAATTTGATCCTTGTTCCTACAGACAATTTTATCAGCTCCACAGACCTCACAGGTGCATTATGAACTTCAACAATTACAGAATGTAATCCATCTGTGCCACTGTATACATTCAGTGACGAAGACCTCAAAAAGACTACCGCAGAGCAGGAATGATTTAGATTGTGCTACAGTGACATGATAGTAGTGAGTTAGTGTGTGTTGAGCTGGTCAAGTGGATCAGACACAGTAGTGCTGCTGAAGTTTTTAAACAGTGTGTCCACTCACTGTCCACTCTGTTAGATACACATACCTTGTTGGTCCACATTATAGATGTGAATTCAGCGACAGCAGCTCATCTGTTCCTGCACAGGACACTGCCAGCTGGATGTTGTTGGTTAGCAGACTATTCTCAGTCCAGCAATGACTCTGAGGGGTTTAATAACTTCAGCAGCACTACTGTGTCTGATCTATTTGTTCAAGCACAACACACACGAACACACCACTACTACATCAGTGTCACTGCAAGTCTTAAAATGATTCATCATTGAATAACACCTGCTCTCTGGTGGTCCTGTGGGGCTCTAGACCATTGAGGAACAGGGTAAAAAAATAAAGCTTACAATGTCTGCAGAGCGACAGGTGGACTACAGTCTATTATTGTAGCTATAAATAGTGCATAATGGCCACACAGTACAGGTTATATGATTTCAGAACATATGTCTGAACTATTACATGAAGAGATTTGACAGACAGGAGAACATGAAGCTCCATTCTGGATCCAGTTCTATAAATAAATAAATAAAAAAGTTTGAATTTGGAGCATTTATTGATTTTATATATCCTTGAAAACATAAAAGAAGAAGAAAAAAACTAAATATCTGTCTTTTTCTCTTTCTTTCTCTCTTTTTTTTCAGGTTGGGTCCAGTCTTTGCCCTCTTTGTGCCTTTCTTTTATACTATTCCTCGTGTTCAGGTCACCCAGCTGCTGGGCTATATCTCCATCACCAACAAATCCCTTGTCTACATTGTAGGCCTGCAGGTGAGCTGAAGGTGGAATTTGAGGGGCAAATGTTACATGTAGCTTTGTTACATTGCTTTGTGTGTACATTTGTTTTAGCATTTCTACGTATTAAGGAACCAAAACACATTAATAATGGTGCTCTTAATTATTTATTATTATTATTATTATTATTTAAACTCGTTTGCATTTAACGTATATATGATATAAATTTAAGTATTGTACATTACTCTAAAGGTAGCTGCTGTTACATTTACCACACACCACCTTTCATTATCTCTCAGCATTTGTTTTATATTTCTTTATCCACCTTGAAGAAGTTTGCTGAATGTGATTAAACCTCATGGAGACCTTTATGCACAAGTGTTTATAGATTCTTAATGGTTCCTTTTTGTGACACTAACGAGAAGTACAAACTTCTAATTTGACACGGGTGTCTGCATTTGAAAACCAACAAACATCACACAATAGTCCTGCACTTGCTCAGTATAGAGATCTTATAGAGTTTTGGTTGATTTCACCTTTACACTTTGCTCAGACTTAACACATCCTGCATATGTGCATACCCTGATATGTGTCAAACATCAAAACAGTTGCAAATTTGCAGTGATATAATGTTTGTTATATTATACGTCAGTTATTTTGGCCTGAAGACTAATCCGTCATTATTCATTTGGAGTCTTACCAATTAATTACATTAAAGTTTATCAGTAATGAATCATTAAAGTGTTCTTGACTCTGTACAACATTTCACATTTAATTAGCTGCCTACATTCACACATTTTATTGATTTATTTATTTTTTTTATTATATCTACTTAACATCTAACAGAAAAATACAGGTTTAGACCTATTTGACGCGCCTCTTTTCTTGATACGTTATTTTCCAGCAACTGATCTTTTTTGTCATGTCTGTGCTGCGAATACACAAATCACTTTCTGGAAGAAAATACAATGTTAAAAAAAAAACCCACACTTATCTGTTTATCTCTCTCACAGTTGCTCACCTCTAGTGCGTACATGTGGGTCCTTGCTCTTGGCGGAGTGGTAAGTTTGAAAAAATAAAACTTCTGTGAAATATCTTTAGCTGCTCACAACAAAAATGTTTTACAAAAAAAAAACCCCTCTGAGTAAGCTGCTTTGCTCATCTGAAATCCCTGTTCAGATTTTAACTTCATCCTACATTTAATTATGAGGTATGTTGGGTTTTTGAACATCCGCCCTAAAACATACCAAGCTTTGATGTCTGCAATTATTTTTTTTGATCTGTTGATAGTTTGATTACCTTCTGTCAGAGCAACTCAACCCATCACCCCTTTGACAGCAGTTCTAACCATCAATTCTTTGATTACATTACCATGGTACCCTTTGTTGTTGTGTTGTAGATGTCTGGGCTGCTCTACTATAACAATGTGTTAGCGGTTCAGCGGTACCTTCAGGTTCCCCAGTGGTTAGCTTATTGTGGCTCTTTGGTCCTGGAGCCTTTGTTCTCAGGCACAGAGCCAAGGGCTGAGTCTCCTCTTGGCATGGGGGCCACGTTGGATATTCAGAGGCAACAGCGCATGGACATGATGGACCAGCAGCTCCTACTCTCTCAGTTGGCTCAGTTGAGGAGGAATGCACAGCATCAACAACAGGTGAGGCCTGATGAAGTGTGCACTGGGATATTTGTACTGAATGTTGTAACACCACAAATGAAAGCTAGTAGGATAATGGTACCGTGGCACTATTGGGATAATCCAACATAGTCTTTGCTATTTGTTTCTTTTAAAATACACCATTCAAAATCATAGCATTCACTCACCAGTCCGTATATGAAAAGAAAGCAGCATTGAATTAACTATAGGTGTGATGTTACAAACATGAATGCATGCACGTACTCCCACCAATTCAAACTACAGTCTGTAACAGAGGTAGCGTTTAGGATATGGGGGGGAAGGAAGCAAATGGATTTGACAGGATGCAGAGGTCTAAAAGGTGTCTGAAATTTTGTATGTTTCCACCCTCTACTTTTAGAATGAGGCACCATACAAGGCAGCTCATCAGAACAGTAGTAATGTACATATCATTCTAATAAGCACAAAACAAGCTTATCAAGTCCAGTGCATAAAATGGGGTTTTAAAATGTGAAATAATTGTATTAGCCATGTTTTTTGGATTTAAAGACACAAGCAGCTAGTGTTGCTATTAGACAAATTCTAGAGTAAACCACAAAAGGAAGTCAGCTCGCCCACTAATGTACATGTTCACTTTTCAAAATGGAAGGTAAAGTGACTCATTCAAGAACTATGCAGAACTATGATTCTGAACCTCATAGTTCATGGTTGGATTAACAGTTGAGTGTCATAGAGATTTGTATAATTTGAAACTAATCTCATATGTTTAAATTGGATCAGTCATCTTCGCTCTTCAACAATTTGCTTGTCACCAAACAGTATATTCTACTGTCAGAGGTTCCTAGATCCAATTTTTTCACTTGATTTAGACAATTATTTTGAATATAATGGTGTTGATTTAGAATATGGAAGACTTCTCAAACATGCCATATAACGGTTGGTTTTATGGAGTGAATTATATGTCAAAAAGTTTATAAAAGCAAAAGTAAATCTGCAAACAAAATACTTAAGATCAAAATTCTATATTTTAGGAATGCAAAACAAAAATATATCAAAAATATAGTTTTTAAAAGATACTTGTTTACTTTATTACACCTTGCAGTTATTTGTTGCTTATTATTGTTTGCATTTTTCCAGTCTTTGCTTTTGATTTTTTCTTCTTTTACTTCTGAATTTTGGGATGGGTTGGTGGGTCTAAGGATGCGGAGTTAATTTGGAATCTCTATTGATCACTGATTTTGGACTGACATGCATTTTGGAACCTCTTTTGGGACTCGGCCACGGCCACCCCTCCAGCTTTCGAAACATAATGGAACAATATGTTTCCACGGTGATTAAAGTTTTCCGTCACTTCAATGGATTTCCGTCACAGCTGGTAACCACTCAGCTGTGGCATGCTGTTGATGAGCTGCTGTGTATTATTTGTTTTCACACACGTGGTTTCAACAACACACACATAACTCTGTCTACAAACCAATCAATGTCATGTATGGGTATGCAGCCCACATAGGTGATGTTAGGTGTAGCATGCAAGGGTCTATGGAACGTTCACTAAATTGCAATGTGAAACCAAAGCTTACAGCATCAATACACCACTGAACATAGCACATCTTTTCATGTGTGACACCACTCTAGGTTGCTGAAGTTGTGTAAAGCAATGTACATTCAAAACCGACACAACAAAATATTGACTTTAAACTGCAAAGGAAACGGAGACAAAGTTGAGTAAACAATTTGTTTATTCCATCAATTGCTATATAAAATAAGTCTCAAACTGTGTTAAGGTTTAACTATTTGCTATCATCAGTGTTCAGGTAGCAACCGTATAAGCCTACCCCTTTTGAGTAGGTTGCATTCCAAAATAAAAAACATAATTTAAAAATTGTTTAAAAAAAAAAAAAAGGACTGAGATCTTCATTCGTAATATTAATGAACAAAGATGATTCACAAATCACAGGCCTTATGTGTAATAATAAATCTTTTCTTGATCTCCCCTTCACCTTTTTGCACCCCAACTTTAGCAGATCTAAAGTGACAGAAAACATGAAATGTATCTTTCTGTCTGTGGATTCTGTTCAATGATTTTGAAAATTACAATGAAAAACAAGCGCAAATGATTACATAAACAACGTGGGTAGATTTACAAGTTATGGATTGTCTAATTTTCTATGATGCTCAAATACAAAAATAATTTTTTCAAGTGTGAGATCAAGAATTACTGGTGTGATAAGGAAAATTAGCGTAGACATTGAAAAGAATTGCCTCTACATGTAAAATTTAATAGAATTAAATGGAATTAATTTAATTAATTAAAAAAAAAAATTTAATTAATTAATTATAAAAAAAAACCTAGAGAACAATTTCTAATATTTGTATAGTGCACAACACACTACAGAAGCCAGACATTAGCCTTCACGTATGTCATCTCCAGTCAAAACAACCTTTATCCATTGTTCAGTGCCTAGTATAAGAAGAAAAATTGTATATTTGAAAGAAATAAAAATCAGTTTTTTTCAATTTGTGATCAGTTTTTAAAAATCTGCAAGGATATTTAACCTGAAGTGTTGGATTGTTTTCTCACAGTTGAAGGATGGAGAGAAAAACACATTGTTCTGATCTTTATCTAAAGTGGCACAAGATGTTATCCAGCCCTTCAAAGATCAAAGCTGTCTGTGCTATTTATCTGATTATTTCCATCTCTGTGGTCTGCATGACTGTTAGGAGTCACAGTTTCATATCATCCTTTCATTTTTTAAGCTATAACTTCCAAAACTTACACTTTTTGCATACAAGGCATTTTGTGTAAGTCTTTATATCTGGCAGAAAGCTTTTGGTTTTAAAACACACTTGAATAAACCAGTACAAACAGTACTTTGCATGTAAGTGTTAGGGTAACTGTTTTACAAACAATGTGTCAGGGAAGTTTTATATTTACAGGTCAAGTAACTAGTTTATCTCATTGTTCATTCAATAAAATAAATTAGATGCTGCTTGTTAGTGGAAGGTTTTACATTTGGCTTTCAGCAGTTTGTTTTTCTTAGTGATTGTTTGGTGGTTTGTAGTATTTTTTTTCTTCTTTTTAACCACATAGATTTATTAAACCAAAGGAAGAGGTTAGTTTCCGCCCCACATGTACACAAACACATTTCTTGACTATAAACTCTGAATAAGTACGGATAAAATTTGATGTGCCTTATTTTTTGGAAACCTCTAGGTTTCAGAAACACAACGCATAAGGTGCTGAGCGATTGTTTGCTGCCTGCTGAAGACAGTGTATTACACTATGTCTTTGAATTACGTATACATACTTTAGACATAGTGTAATAGACTGCCTTTAGCAGGCAGCAATCAATCCCTCAACACCTATTTAACAACTTTGTCTAGGGCAGTCGTTCCCAGAGTGGCGGGCGGAGCTATTGCAGGGGGGCGCAGCAAGGCAAATGAGCTACACAGGTTTGAGCACTGCTAGCAAAAGATGGACAAGTTTGTGAGAGCTAAATGTGCAGCAAATGATGATTTTTTCTCAAGCCACAACTTCCAAAGGGAAAACAAGAAGATATGATGAAGCATATCTCAAAGCAAGCTCATACCAGTCACTGAAGATATGTGGATATTAAATATGTCAATTTTAATACCCACAGGGAATCAATTAGGAGCAAATATGTTTGACAATGACTGTTGGGCACAATCACATTTTTTTTCTGTAAGTAGTTGCAGTTTTTCTATGAATGTATAAATAAATTCCAGTGGAGATTTGAAGTAAAAGGTATGTTCGTGTGTCAATAGGTGTGGGGGTGAAAGCGGGGGCGTGGAAATATTCTCATCTACAAAAGCGGGGCATGGCAACAAACGCTTGGGAACCACTGGTCTATAGTATGAGATGTCAATATGATCATATATCATCAATGTCAGCAGTTCACTGAATGTGTCAAAGAATAAACAACATATAAACAAAGTATAAACAACATAATATGTAATATAGTACAATCAGAAGCAATGAACACACACGTGAGAAATTTTAGGGAGCATGAAGCTACTTAACATTGCTGTACAGCTGTGTTATTATCAAAATTATTATCAAATGTTCACAGTCACACTACATTACAAATCACATTTCTGTTAAGGAATCAGGGTCAGATTTAAATCCAAATTGAAGACAGCTCATACATCAAAACAATTTGATAGCAATTACTGTTTGTTAAGCTTTATGAGGACAAAAATTACTTTCATTAAACTTTGTAACATTTTGAGACATGTTGGTTCTTTCTTTAGATACTTCATCTTTCCTTTTACAAGGGAAGGAAGTGGAAATGTTTGCTACACACTTTTCATGCAACTGAAAAGTTCAAATGACTAGCGATTTCATTAAAGATAAGTCTGTTTTTTTTTTTTTTGGTCTTGTTCCCTATTTTGACAGGAGGTTGGACTGCTTAACTGGAACAGGTTTTTTCCTGGACTGAGACACAGAGGTCAGAATCGACCCCATGTTCAGCCACACCCTCCACAGCCCCCTCAACCACAACCAGCTGACACGCCGGTGGCTGAGGAACAGGTGAGGGACCAATTCCAACACAGTAGCATCATTTTAATGAAATATTAATCGGTTTTTCATTTTTATTTTTACTCACCCTTCCCTTAAATGTAGATGACCAGCCAAAATGTTTGCTTTTTTACTTTTTGACAAAGTGCAAAACCTGATTTTGATATTTGTTTTCAAAATTTTAGAATTATAAACATACAGAGTATAAGATGGAAAATATCCTATGCCAATCCATTAGAGCTTCACATAGGGCCCAACACACTCTCTTCCTACCTGTAGCCACAAATTTTCTGTTGTTTGAATCCTACACCTCAGCACTAAATTCACCGTGGCCGTTTATGAGCCGATCAGCAACCAGCTATCTTCAACAACTGTTTACTCACTGAGCTCATTACATGAATACCCAAATACTTCCTGTTTGTGGCACATTAGTATATGGGAGTGGGGAAACTTTTCAAGATGGGTGGCCATTTTGAAGTCGGCCATTTTGGATCCCACTTTTGTTTTTTCAATGGGAAGAGAGTCATGTGACACATCAAACTTATTGAGAATTTGACAAAAAAAAAAGCTTGGTTTTAACGTAACTTTATTCTTTCATGAGCTATTTACAAGTTTCTGACCACTTATAAAATGTGTTCAAAGTGCTGCCCATTGTGTTGGATTGTCAATGCAACCCTCTTCTCCCACTCTTCACACACTGATAGCAACATCGCAGGAGAAATGCTAGCACAGGCTTCCAGTATCCGTAATTTCAAGTGCTGCACATCTCGTATCTTCACAGCATAGACAATTGCCTTCAGGTAACCTCAAAATGGCCGCCATGGTCACCACCCATCTTGAAAAGTTTTCCCCCTCCCATATACTAATGTACCACAAACAGGAAGTTAATATCACCAACCATTCCCATTTTATTAAGGTGTATCCATATAAATGACCCACCCTGTATAACTAGCCCTTCACAGGGGTCATCAGGTACATACCTCATCTCATTGGTGTTTTACTGAATTAAGCCCACGATACCTCCAGAAGGCATCCCAGACCCACCCTACTCCAAGCCAGGCTTGCAGTCCTACCTTACCCTTTACCATCACACTGGCCTCCCTGGTGACTAAAGCTGTACCTAGCCCCACTGGCACCGTTAACGCATGCTCAATGCCACTAGTTCCATGTGAACTTTACATGCTACATCACCAACAACCACAATAGCATCTCTACAAGGCATTTCCCCAAGTGATCTTTGCTCTCCTTATCCACAACCACTGACTAGACCTTTCATCTGTTTCTGATCACTCCTTCACAGCTGCCCTTAGTTACCAGCCCCTGATGCTGAACTGCACAAGCAGGGATGTGGCACACTTGGCTACAAATCACCTAACACCTATATTCAACAGTCTTATATGTGCCGCCAAGTCTGTGTACTTCAGCTTCTTCCATTTGAATGCTTGATCTACTGCAGAACTAAACCCTAGTGACTGGAAGTTGCTACTTTTCTAATATTAAACACTGCTCCTAACATTACGTTTTTGACACTCTGATCAGACTTTACTTGTGCTGCACATATGTACTGGAATGCAGTCCTTATTAATGTTTGTCATGGAGAATCAATGCGCTGACAGTAAAAATGCGATTAATAATGCTGCACTATAGTTGTCTCTAAAAGTGAACTATAATGTATCATATAGTTAAACAGTTATGAACCTTTGTCCTTTTTTACCTGACTGTTATTGGCAGTTTTGATTCACAGTAATTAATTTCTGCACAGGTTGCTAGACTAATGGAGATGGGTTTCTCCAGAGTGGATGCCCAGGAGGCTCTAAGAGCATCCAACAATGACATCAACATGGCCACTTACTTCCTGCTTCAGCACTGAGGTGGAGCTTGAGGTAATAGACGGAGAAGGAAGGCGTGGAACTACATTGACTAGAAAATGCATACAGACGTGAAGTGCTGGTACCATGGCCACACCACAGGTTTGGTGGAATGAAGGGAAGAACAGAAAGACTGGCCAGGTTTGGAACTCTAAGGAGCCTATGATGTCGCTTCCTAATTGGGTGGTGAGACGCTGCTGAAGCTGCTAAGCCAAAAGCTACTGTTCCGGCGTGCTTCCATGCTTTTTTTTTTTTATTTGACTTCAGTGAAGAATGGAGCCAAGATGGCGGTGGAGGGTCACTCAGTTATCTCAGGGCTTTCTCTGGCCTCGTCTTCTCCCGGTTTCTGCCTGGACTTCGGTACATTTCTTCTCAGCAACTCCATATAGCCTCATGACAACTGCAAAGCAATTTGATTGAAGACTTAAAAGGGAGACCTAAGATTGTAAGATCCAGCCTTAGACCTGGGTTTACTTCTCAAAGCAGGATTTTACAGTCAACTTTACCACCAAAAGAGCAAAAAGTGTTAATGAAGATTATTGTTTATTATTTTTAATTATTTCAATTAAACACATAACACATGAGATACCGGATCAAAGTTTTTGAAGTCTACGAATGGATACATTTATTTAGTGTCCACCCCACATGGGATCATTTTTTTTTTAAATTACATACTCTAATATATCCAGGCCACAAAAACAATGTTTTCTCAAATTCAGCTCATAAATAAATCTCTTTTACATTCAAGAACAAATGTAGAACTAAGTTACTGTACAGAATTCACACTTCAATAGTTTAATCAGAACAATGGAAAAAAAAAGTCTTAAAGTCAGGAATAATTCATATAAAATGCTTTTGTTGTTGCTGGTGATAAACGAGGGGTTAACTAAAGTTCTGCATTGTGAAATAGCCTCTGGATTTGGACTTAAACAAATCATATCCACTGAAGAGCATGTTTAATGAAGAGTGTGGTACTGGGTTTGTGAAACAAGAAGAATGCATGTAGCGCAAGGCATAGGTTCTAAGATTCGAACCTCAGTGTTTTCAAGACTAAGGTTTTAAAGGGTAATTTCACTGAATTTTCTATATTTCTACATAGTTCATTGAGTACGCTGTAAATAAATGAGTGGTTTTATGTGAAGTGGTTGATTATGTAAAGGACTTTTTTTAATTATGCTTGTGGTGAGTTGATAGGAACTGATTTTGCCATTTGCCATCTACAGTTTCTCTTTTATATGTATTATTTTATATGTATTAATAAGTAATTGAAGCAAGTATTTAGGGAAGTGATATTTTTTCCCCATAACTGCTGCTCAAGAAAAAATCAAATTGCTTTACAGTCCCTAAATGAGCCAGTGTATGCTTCACAAAGCCAGTCCTCTGCATCAGGATGGTCAGGTTTAAAATGGATTTAGTACAGAATCTGATACATCCCTGTCACTAGGTGTCATAATGACTGTTGTATAAAGTGCAGAAGAATCATTATAGTATTTCTGATTTTTCATTTAAATAATGATAAAATAATTAAAAACCTAATTAATGTTTTACCTGATGTCTGCCATGTACCTCAGAGCATTTCACATCAAACCACTATAAAAAATTGTATTTACATATTAACCCTTTAAGAATGTACATATTTTGAAATATCAGTGAAAATACCCTTTAAAGGTGAAATTAGTAACATTCTCACACACAAAAAGACAGAAAGGCAATTGCCTGGTTCAACACCAGTCTTATTCCTTTAATACGCTGAAAATTAGGCTTTGTCTTTTAACCCTGACCTCAAACTGTCCCTGTTCTAACTGTGACTATGTTGGTTAATGACTGAAATGGAACCATATTTCCAATCAAAATGAATAACCAATGATGCAATGGTTTAATGAGTGTATTTCAGAGCAGTGTGTGTGTATATGAATCTTTGTGTAAATGCCTTGTGTTTGTTGTGTGTAAAAGAGGGAGAATGACTGTCGGCCCCTTTAGTTCATCAGTGTGACTTGAGTGCAAACAATTTTGGATTAAAAAAAAATATATATATATATATATAAGTATATGTGAAAAGTTTGGACACAACTGAATATGCATTTTTCACATAAACAGCTTGATGTAAAGCGTTAAATGCAAAAAATACAGACATTCTGTGTGCAAAATGTATTTAAAAAAAAAAATCCTTAAAAACTGAACAAGTCACTGGACTACATCTGTGCCAAATGGATAAGCAGCTTGAAAGGGCAGCTACTCTACAAATAATCTCAAAAATAAGGTTTATTTAAGACATTTTTATACTAATACATATCTTCTAATCCTGTGTTATTTCACTCTTCAGCTTTACTGAAAACAGTAAACTAAGAACCACCTATGACAATTGTGTCGAAATTTTTGACTTGTACCATTACATGAATTAATTTTAATAACTTAAGTTTTAAGAGTAAATATAACTGATTTATATAACAGATGTTAAAGCATTTAAATTTGTTTGGAACTAAAGTCCTTGTTTGAGTTTCTTTATTCTAATGGATACACTGAAGTGTTGATCTGGTTTATGTTTAATGTTAAAACTGAATGGGATGTTCCTGACTTTTAAATGGATGGGGCTTAGTTAGAAACATTAGAAACGTTTGAAACATTAGCATTAACCAAACCATTCTTTTTCATGCTAAAATTATCATCCAAAATAAAAGAGCAGTTCTTTGACTTTCTAAATTTTAAATTAATTTTTACCATAATTTCAACATGCATTATTGATTTAAACCACCACCCCCCTCAAAAAATAAAAGTTCATTAAAAAAATTCTCGATATAGAAAGAGTAATTACACCTTTCAACAAAACATAATATGTAACCAGTGTTGCCCAAAAGTTTACATACAGCTGTGTTTTGAAATTAAGGACGGGAAAGAACACAAGGCTAATGAAAGTTGGTCTAAACCGTTCACTATTTAAAAAAAAATAGTTTGTTTTTTCTTTTTCTAAAACTGCAAAAGACAGTTTGGAAAGGAAAGAAGGAAGGAAAGGGTTCGTGTTGAGAGCGTATTTGTCTAAACTGAGAACTGAGGAGCATATGCTCTAATAAAAAATAAATAAATAAACTATCGTCATCAGATGTGAGTGGGCGGGGCTAAAATGCTGTAGATTTATTAGAAAGAAACGAGAAACGGAGCCATGTACATAGCTCTAGGTAGATATATGCAAATGTGCTTGCGGGTGTGACTTCAAAAAAACAAAAAACAGTGACGACATTCTCTGTTAAATGACACATCTGCGAGGAACAAACTCAGACAGTGTTCTAATAAATTTAAGAAAACCGTTTGTATTCATGGTGTTTTCAACTTGTACGAAAATTGCAAAGGCTAGTTCCCAAGTGTAATCTTTTAAATGTAAATGATATTTGACCAGAGGTGTCCAGAATGCCTTTGAATTAAAATTTGAATAAAAACATTTATAATACGTAATAAGATGTAAGTTTAATACATATATCTGCACTCGTTAACGCAAATAGATGATGATTTTGTTTTGCTGCGGTTTATTGCAGCGCTGCTGTAATAACGTGGTGGACCCTTGTGGTCGTTGATGGAAGTGCATGAGCGCCGTAATTTACCGCCGCCGCAGCAGCAGAGGGCAGCAGCTTTAAATACACGTTTCTCCAGCGCATTGGAGGAGAAAGTCTTCCATTTTTACCGTAGGAGCGAGCCAAAATTCACCCCACCTTGAAGTGGTAGCTGGGTTGTGTCGAGAATCGCTGCGTCGTTTGTTTATTTCTTGTAAAGAACTTGTAGGTTTCATCATGAGTGACAACGAGAAGGGGTTTGTTGAACGGGTAGGTTGAACTGGTCGTATTTCGTGTTCCCGATATATCTGTATCTTAATTTATCAGACGTGTTTGGTGAATTCACAGTAAGTCTTTGGCTGTCACCCAAACACCACATATGGCACTTTCTAGCGAGTCAAATTAGTGCGCGACCCATGGTAACAGTGGGTGCTTAGTGCACTTTGTAGGGGTGTGAGCGTGTGGAATGGGACATGGCTTGTGTGCAGGATTAAACTCTATACGAGCTATAATTTTATTTCAGTATTTCTAGTTCACTTCACGTATTTCTCAACCTTATACTATTTTAAAGACTCATTTGTTGATTAATGTATTTTTGGAATTAGTTTATTTTTATTTTTTAATTTTAAAATGTCCGGCGGGTCTTTTAGCTTAGCCGTGTTAGCCCACGCTTCGCGGTTTTTAGACTCGTTCGTTGATTAACATTATTTTAATTTGAGTCTAATTCTTCAGCGGTGCCCTCAGTTTTATATAACGTATTTATTGTTGTATTAATGGCATCCGACCATGTCCAACTCAATGTTTTCATCATTTCATCATTTGTCGACGCTTAGGGATTTTTAAATCCATATTAAATTCATATAGGTTAAGGCCCCTCGCTTCTCGGTCGAGTTTTCCGTTCCGCCTTAAATACCTCGTCCGGCCGTTACTCTCTGGTAGCGTTTAAGGTGGAATGGAATATTCCAGAACTAAGCCTGCGGCGGCCTCGTGTTAACGCAGGTTAGTTGGTTATGGGTTTTAACGCTAAACGAAGGAATCCGGAGAGATTTATTATTTGTAGGGATTCCTTTACAGTGGGACTGATAGAAACCATTGGTTTGGTTTACCATTCACAGCTATCGGTGGACCTCCATGTGGAGGTGGTCGATGTTTAGCGGGATGATCTGTTATTGTGATAAACCAATTTCGTCGGGTGTGTCCTGTACATTTTATATATATATATATATATATATATATATATACGCACACTGTTTATTTAAAAATATTTAGTACTTTTTAGTTGAATTTAGTGCACATTAACCTTAAAATCCCACGCCGGCACTAAAACTAGTCTATCCCTATCAGATTTCCGCATTTGATAAATTGTTTCCAAGAGAGAAATTTCATAATGCCTGGAAAATTGTTTGGATGTAACTTCATACATCCACTTTCATTACGTATTCGTGTCCTCATCTCTTCGTCGTTCTTGATGGAAGTTTTTCAATATAGCAGTTACTGGTACAATTTTCCCAGAAAATCTTGATGTTTATTACATATCATGTGGGGATGATATCATCATTTTCAAACAGTCATCGTTATGAGTTAGATTTTTAATGTTGGGCTTAAAAGGGTTAATTTTGAAGTTAAAGAAAAATAACTTATTTCAGGTGCAATTAAAAGGTTTTTATGTATACATTGTACCAGGAACTGATAGTATTGTAATATCTTACATTTTTGTGTGTAATTCCCACTAAACTTTCTGTATGATGACCTCTATATTTAATGAAAGCATGTTTAGAAGAAAATACAAAAAAATTACTATGATATGTACAATATATGTAATTTAAGGTTCAGTCTTCATGCATTTGATACACCTAATGTAATTTGTTTAAGATTTTAAGTAGATATAAAATGCCGCAGAACTTGCTCTGATCTGTCTAAACATATATATATATATATATACACACACACACACACTTTATTTATTTATTTATTATTTTTTTGCTTTGCATCAAACTCTGACTACTTTACTAATTAGATTTTTACATTGGACATCACTAAAAAAAACACGCTGTAGTCCTGTGACCAAAGTATTTACTTTTTGGCTAATTGGTTTGACATTTTACATATAGACTCTAGGCATTTCATATGAACATCAAAATTAAAAAAAAACATATTTATAACTCTTTGTAGTAGGTAGTGGGCGTTATGGAAGGAATTTTAATTTATAAATAATCTTTATGGATCACAGTTTTGTCACACACAAACACAAAACAGTGCCATGTGTTTACAAAAAAATGCACGAATAGCTTTTATTATTATTATTATTATTGTTGTTGTTATATATAAATATCTAAAGTGTTTAACATGCTCTGTTGCATGAAGTCTAGGATTAAAGAGCCCTTTGTTTTGAGACATGCCTTTGGTCAATGAAAGAGGATATAAAATACTCACAATAGGTTAAATAAAAAAACAATTGTTTCTCACTTTGACTGTAGGTAATGTAATAATACAACGTCGTATGGCCCAGCTACTTATAGCTTTAGCAAATGTGCACTGTTCTGATTGCTTTGCTGAGATAGACATCATCTTAGAATTCATAAATCAACGTTCCTTTTCTAATGAGGTCTTTTTTTCTCAGAAATAAAAGCCTAAAGGTAATGTCAGTCAGGCATGTTTGATGTCTGGTCAGGGTTGAACAGTTAATGATTTTTTTACACAGGAATTTCAGGTGAATTTTACCCAATAACACACATCATCTGAGCTGCTCGTAGGTGGACTTTGCCAATTACACGCTACCAAATATTTAGATAGTTGTAAGCGGGGGTAATAAAATCATGACTGATTTGTCTAAAAAATCTACACTAATTTACTGCTTCTCAAATAAATCGCATCCACCAGTAGCTAGGTCTCTAGATTGAAGTTGGCCTGTTTAGTTTTGTAGTGGAGCCGATTAAAGTGCAAGTCTGCATACTTCAGATATACGTTAGTTGTTCAGAAGAATTAGCCACATAGCTCCAGGGCAAAATGTAAGAAGCAAGTCAAACCTTTAGTCTTAGCTAATCGACTAAAATCGGGAAATGTTTTTGTGGAGGGAACCATTCCAGTGAATTAATTATTAATTCGGTTACACTGTCATTATCAATTGTTTTCTTAGTCAGTGTTGTGATATTGGTGCATTCTTACACACTTTTTCCACTGGATAATTTTCTTTTATTTTTTCAACTTTATCAACATGAATAAAACGTCCTTACCCTTTTCTGTTTTTCTTATTAAGGTTAAGGTGTGAAGAATGAAAATGTGGACGAAGTCAAATATGAAGTTTTTTCTTTTTTATTGAGGCTGAATTTTGCGAGTGCATGCTAATTCTGTGTGGCAAAGAAGTTCTAAGAAGTTCCCCTCGTGTAGAGAGTTGTGACATTGGGAGCAATGAATGGGCAAGAGGCAAAGAAGTCAGAAATAAGAAACGGAAGAAAGAAGAACAGAATGTTGGTTGAAGTTGTGAAGTTAATCTCAGAAGTGTTCGGGTGGATAAGATGAAGCAGGGCTAAGTAATCTGAATTAGTCTGTTCTGTCTGAATATAAACCTCTTATTTTCATACACTTTGCATGCTATTGTTTTTACAATAATACCAGTACATAGTAAAGAAAGTGATTTTTGATGACAGGCATTGAAATAATGTTTACGTAATCCTTTATGGTCAACTGTAATGGAATCAGTCCAACTTTTTCTGTCAGCATGCTTAGCCAATTACAGGCCTGGACTCAAGTCAATCCATTGTATATGTCCTGATGCTTAGCCACCATGAAGCCTGGAGTCATGCCAGTCAGTTCTGTTTGTCAACATGTTTATCCAGTAAACAGGCCTGAGCCATGACTTAATGCATGGAAGGTTTACTGTATTTTTTTTGTTTGTTTTTTGTTTTGGGTTTTTTTTTCTTTTCTTTTCTTTTTTTTTTTTTTTTATTTTTTTTTAAATTTGGTTTTGTTTTTTTGTGTTTTTATTTGGTCTAATCTGGTCTCATTTGTGCAGGAGTCACGGTCCAGGAGTCGGAGTCCAAAGGGCTCTGTAAAATCCAACAGTGAATCACCTCAGCGGTCTCCAGCAAGGTCTAAAGATGGTTCCCATCGTTCTAGATCCAAGTCCCGTTCCCGGTCCAGGTCCAGGTCTAAGTCCAGGTAAGAACAGAATTCCATAGTTGATATAGTTGAAATTTTGTACAAGAGCTACTTGGCTTCTGCACTTAAGAGGTAATTTAAATGTAAACCCGTTTACCAAGGGCTTATTTGTGTAGTTCGATACTCTCTTATGAGTTCTTTTTTTAATACAACGTTAAAGTACATCATATTTAACCAGGGACTGACTAGTGGTCCAATTATTTACTAATATTATTACATGCTTCTGTCTTTCCTGCAGGTCTCATTCCCGGCGGAGCTCGCGGCGGCACTACTCTCATTCACGCTCACGTTCACGCTCACATTCTCGCCGCCGCCACTCTCGCAGTCGCTCTTATAGCCGCGAGTACCGCCGTCGTCGCAGCCACAGCCATTCTCCTATGTCCAACCGCCGACGCCATGTAGGCAATCGGGTATGCTCCCCCTCTCACCCACCACCACCTTAAATACTTAGCTGCTCACTCTAGATCTGGGTAAAATTGATAACATTTTAAGTTCTGATAGTTTTTCAAATATGTTTAATAATGTGTTAATTACATTCATGTAATTACTCCTTGAAAATTAATGTGCTGAGAAATGTTGCATTTTGATTTCCTGAGTATGTACTGCCTCATTATGCTTAGACTTACAAACTACAAATTATTATTATTTTTTATTTTTTGGGGCTCCTCTTAAAGTAAAGATATTTCCTGTACTTGGTTATAGAATGTCCAGGGTGTGTGATCATAGATTAGGGAAATGGGCAAAGTTGAATCAATGGCATATCTGATAGCAGTTCTCTTTGAGGAGTGCCCAGTTTGGAACATTGCTCTACTGGGTTTTCAGCCTGAGATTCTGCCCTCTGTCCAATCACGTTACAGTCCACACCCTCTGGGTTGCCAGATCCACAAATATAGAATCTTGCAGCTAGATTAAAGGAATCAAAGCTATAGTGTGTCTATTTTATGTAAAGTGCGGCAAAGTGACAATTGAAAGGTGTAAGCTCTGTGGGTTTTTGTTGTGTGTGCGAAGAAGGTAAATTAAAAAAATGATTGAAAGGTGTAAATATTAATGTTTCTCTGTGGAGTGAGGACTTGCATATTTGCCTTTTTAAGGTGGTAGTTGTTTAGTGACATGACATGGTTGTCTGTTTTATAAAATGGGAAATAAATCTTTAACAAGTTTTGTTTATAAAACGTAGCCCTGTCTTTAGCTTCACATATCTGTCTAAGGTGGAAAGGTGTAGTAAAGAAACTGGAATATTGCCAGTAAGACTCAAACTGAGCCATTTAATGTGGAACAAATTTATAGAATACCAAAATTGTGAATCAGTATAGATCTGCCTCCTAAAACGACATTTATGGTGGAAGGTAAAATCGATAATAACGTTGTCTAGTCTAAATATTTAAGGTGGATTTGGACAGTAAAGGCTTGTAAATGCTGGGGACATTGCTCACCCCTCTTTTGCCTTTCTTTAGCGTAGGTAGATGTTTTACTGAAATCATGAACACTTCTGTGTAAATAGGTTAATTTTGGAACATTATTTTTAGTTATTACAGTCAAGTTCTTAAACTCATCTCTTGCATGTTTGTGTATGTTCAGTTTTCTTCAAACTGGCAACCTGGTCGAGCTTCACATCAGGGGAGGAGAGGGAGGAGGCAGACATCTCACCACTGTTTTGAAAATGTATTGTAGTTCTCATTTTAAACGCTTGGTGTCAGTATTAATATTGCTCTTTTGAAATAATGCAATATTGCAAATATTAACCAGATATAAAACACAGAAAGAAATGTATTATTTATATGTTGTCTTTATTTTCAAAACTAAGAATTAAAAATAATCTCAAATACCTAGTAAATGATTCAGGCTGCAATTAAATGATTTAAAGAGGAGAATAAATAAATAAATACAAGCTCTTTGGCAACAGGAAAACTATTTATGTGAGTTGTACACTATGGATATAATACAGATTATCAAATAATGCCACTGATTATCAAATATATTACTCCAGATGTGTTTAGAACTATTAAGCATTGCCAAAAAGTGTCAGTATAATTGTGTACTCATAACTATAGTGTATTCATTCATATACTAAATTCTAAATACTTACGTAGTAATAGTAATAATAGTATTCTAAATACTATTCATTGTATTTAGAATAATAAAAATTGAGTTATGGAAAGTAAAAAAAACCCAATATGTTTGCCCTGGACAGGTGCTAATAGTGAAGAGTCTGAGCCATGAATATTTTTTGTTTACCTGATATTCTGGGAATTCATATGGTTTTGGGTTTAAACAAATGTTTCAACCTGAAATACAAATTTAACATTAATTCACACTGCTGAACATACTAAGGATGCTTTTGTCATATTATCACATGTTATGTAAAAATGTAAAAAATCACATGCCCTACTCTTCACATCACTTTCATCTTTCACTGAAAGAAAACAGTTCAGAGACCCTCCCTCAGACCTTGTTTCACTTAGATATTTGTGAAATTAAAATGCATTGATTTCCCATACGTGCCATTAGTAGTGTATTAAATAGAAGTGCTGTCATTAAAACGCATTAATTACTGAATAGGTATTTTCTGTTAATGATTTTATTGTTACTATTCTATATTAATATTATTAAATAATGGTTATTGCCCCTTATGTTGTGATTGACGTAACTCACACTGAGATTTTTTTAAGGTTCTTACTCAGTGTGCAGATTTGCGTAGCACATAAATCCCCAAACACTGCATTCACCACTTACTGACACTGGTGGTGAAATTTAGGGCCTTACATAACTACAGGTTCATGAGCAAGAACAATTTATTCAAGTTCAAATTCAGATACAGTAGACTCATGGGATATCGCAGTGTGCTCCAGTCACATCTCTCTAGATGAACGACGTAATCATATGTATTTGGACACACTTCTCATATACTGCTTTCATTTTTTTTGTGTGTGATATATTGAAGTATGCGGTTTTGAGCACAGTCTGTGTGTTACTCATCTAAACAGTTGTAGATGGTGTGTCATGTTGAGATTTTGATTATGGGCTGTCTGTTCAACTTATTTGTACTTGGACCTTTCTGTCTTAGACTTTCATGATCAAAGGTCGTAAGTTGACCCAAAACAATCATCAAAACCAATGGCTATTTTAAGAGCTGCTTGTAAATGTCAAAAGCATCTTTTAATTCTAAGCAGCAATTTTGTTTGGCTGGACACTCAAGTAAAAAAAAAAATCCCCACATCCCACAGCACAAGAAAACCACTTTGAACTTTATCATCTACAGTTTCACTCATACAAACTTCACATCACGTTATCAGAATAAAAACCAAATCCACCTTGCTCAGTAGATAAGGCTCAGCTTCTTCAGAAATGACCTATTGATGTAGATAGAGATTCAAATCAGGATACAGCACTTGGAAGAACAGCAATGAACAGAGGTGTGCAACAATTGTGATTTATTTTATTTATTATAATTTTTTAACTTTTACCAAAATCATAGACACATCCTGTATTAAAAATCAAAAAATGGAAGTGATGTTATGCTGAAGTAGAGCGAAGGTGGGTGCACTGAATACAAATTTATAGCAGGTTTTTATTTTTCACTCCACAGAAATTAAATAAATTGTGTGATATTTATAATGAAAGGATAATAACTTTTTTTTTTCTTCTCACAATTTTGCAGCGTCTCAAGAATACGTTAATCAGATTTCATAGATTATTGTCCTTGTCTATTGTGACGTTTTCAAAGAGCAATTTAGAGAGGACCTTTGAGCTTGCTAATACCAAATCTGTCTAAAATGGCACATGTTCCCAGATTTACAAATGAGTTTACATAAACAAACTGGTTCTGAACTGCTGGTATCTATTATATGTATATTTGTGTTAAGTATTACATTTGTCTGTCTAATAATTTACTTAAAATGTACCTGTTATAACCTGTTATGTTTTTTTTTGTTTTGTTTTTTTCGCAGGCAAATCCTGACCCCAACTGTTGCCTGGGAGTGTTTGGCCTGAGCCTGTATACCACAGAGAGGGACCTGAGAGAAGTGTTCTCCAAATACGGCCCCTTGAGCAGTGTCAGCATCGTCTACGATCAGCAGTCACGCCGATCACGAGGCTTTGCTTTTGTTTACTTTGAGAATAAGGAAGATTCCAAAGAGGTGAGTTTATTCCAAAGGATAAGTCACTAGGAGAGAGATTTTGTTCAAAGTGATATTCTTTAATTTTGAACTGTAGGAATACTATTTAAATTGTCATTTATATTGCCAAAAGTGTTCGCTCATCTGCTGTTGTGCACTTATGAACTTATGAGTTACATCTATAGGCTTTTTTATGATATCGGTCCGTCCTTTGCAGCTATAACGGCTTCAGCATTTCTAGGGACACTTTCCAAAAGGTTTAGGAATTCATGTGAATTTTTTGACTATTCTTCCAGAAGCACATTTTGTGAGTTCAGACACTGGTGTTGGACAGAAGGCCTTGCTCACAGTCATCAGGTTGAGGTCAAGACTGTGTGCAGACCAGTCAAGTTCTTCCACACCGAACTCGCTCATCTATGTCTTTGCGGCACTTGCTTTGTGCACTGGTGCACAGTACATTTGGAAGAGGAAGGAGCCTTCCCCAATCCGTTCCCACAAAGTTGGAAGCAAGAAATTGTTCAAAACCTCTTGGTATGCTAAAGCATTAAGAGTTGTTTCACTGGAACTAAGGGGCCATACCCAAAACCTGAGAAACAACCCCACACCATAGTCCCCCCCTTCACCGAATTTTTCACTTGTCACGGTGCAGTCAGACAAGTACCATTCTCCTGGCAACCTCCAAATCCAGACTTGTCCATTAGATTGCCAGACGGAGGAGCATGATTCGTCGCTCCAGAAAACACATCCTTACTGCTTTAGAGTCCAGACGGTGTGCTTTACACCACTTTGTGTTGCGCTTGGTGATGTAATGCTTGCATACTTCTGCTCGGCCATGGAAACCCATTCTATGAAGCTCTCTACGTTGCTGTTCTTGAGCTATTCTGAAGGCCACATGACGTTTGGAGGGCTGTAACGACTGACTCTGAAGAAAGGTGCAGACTCTGTGCACTATGCACCTCAGCATCTGATGACCCCACTTTGTAATTTTACGTGGCCTACCTTTTCATTAGTTGCTGTCGTTCACAATGGTCACTTTGTTATAATACCACTGACAGTTAACTGTAGAACACTTAGTAGCTAGGAAATTTCACGACTGGACTTGCACAGCTAGCAGCGTATCACGGTACCACACTGTGGTACCACTGAGGATTCACTGAGCTCCTGAGAGTGACCCTTTCTTTCACAAATGTGTGTTGAAGCAGTCTGCATGCCTACGTGCTTGGTTTTATACACCTGTGGCCATGGAAGTGATTGAAACACCTCAATGCAATGATTTGGATGGGTGAGTTAATACTTTTGGCAATATAGTGTATTGTATTGTACCACTTCTGAGTGTATATAACCTCTAAGATTCTCATCCAAAGCCAATACTCTGTATTAGAACAGTCTAGTTCTCTTTATTGCTGTGGCTATTACCATGGTTTTATAATAAGCAAATTTTATGTTTAGGCAAAAGAGAGAGCTAATGGCATGGAGCTGGATGGGCGGAGGATCAGAGTAGACTTTTCCATTACCCAAAGACCCCACACACCCACACCTGGTATCTACATGGGACGACCCACCTAGTGAGTATAATAAATAATGTCTTGGAGTCTGTCAGACGAGATTGATATCTGGGTTTAAGATGACTGCTGATGTTTTACTCTGCGTGCACACCGAAAGGGATAAAATTGCTCAGCTTCGCCCATGCAGCAGGGGATATGTCGCTGGTGGGCATGTCCAGCAGCATGTGAGCAGGCAGCGCTGGACTGAATTGCATCCCCAAGCAAACCATGTCTTTAAAGGAACAGCAACCAGTGTTGGAGCAGGTTTTATTTATTCACAAAAGAATCGCAACCCTGACATGACTTTTTATCTTTTGTCAGAACCTCTTTTTATCATTTAAAAATCCTTGAAGTTACAAACCTACACCTATAATTTCTTTTAATGTAACAATAACCGAACAATAATTTGGCTAACTTAAATATCAAGCGTAATTTGGGCATAATGTAATTTATCTAAAAATTAGCTCAAAAATACAAAGCAAATATTATTCACACATTCAGTTGTTTAAAGTTTTAGTGTACAGTATGCTTTGTCCTTGATTACAAGTCCATACGCAGTAATTATGGGGGTCTCTTCATTTTGAGAAAGGAACTAAACTTCAGTAGGAACCAAAGTGAGTGAAGCGGTTCTGAAGGAACATAAAGACCTTCTTGCTGATTGGTAGTTTCCACCATGCGTCACTGCTCATTTGTATTGAGCAGAGCTGAATCTTCATCTTGTCACTGAATTCACCCACTTCACGTCGCGCAGTTTCGCCGACTATCAGTGAAAATTAATGTCTTCCGGTTGCTTTTGTTGCTTTCGGTGTGCACGAACGGTTAGACATGAGATATTTGTTTCATTTAACTATTTTATTGCTTAACACTGATGAAAAAGTCATGTTAACTGCTATCAGATGTCGACATTCTTATTTGTTTCACAAAGCTACTGTTTTATTTAAAGAAACAAAGATGCCTAAAATTAATTTTTAATCCATTGTCTCTGCAAAATGTTGTTTTTTAAATTTTCGTTTTCGCTCTCTTCTCTCTCTCTAGTAGCGGAGGAGGAAGGCCTAGCATGTCCAGCAGTAGTCGTTCCAGGGATTATTACGATCGTGGCTATGATCGAGGATATGACCGCTATGAAGACAGAGAATGCTACAGATCATACAGGTCAGTGACTGGAACCACTTTTATTTATCTATTGTGTATTCAGAATATTGCGTTCATTCATTTGAATTGTTTTTGTCTCTGCTTTTTGCCGGGCTGCCTATCAGGCCGGCCTAGATGAGGCATTTTCACTAACTGACTGACTGCTAATGTTGGGACACGTATGCATGAGTAGGGCGTTATTTCACAATCTGCTGTATGTTCAGCCATATTTCACATATTGCTTTTCCACTAGAGAGGAAACGGAACGGTTACAGTTCCTGAACTAAATTTTGAATAATTTTTGTGCATTTCCACCAACATAAATTGGTTTGCAAACCAGAAATAATTTGTTCTCAGCTGGAACCGAAGAACAGTAAGTTCTTCAGCCCGAACCATGGCTTTGTCTGTGGGCACGTTGAAGTTCAGTAACTCAAGAAGTACACATAGCCTTATCATTTACAAAGGGTCATTTACAAAGTTTCTTATAAATAAATAATAGGAAATAAAACAGGAACACGCTCTGTTTCTGGTGCTGTTTGGCTCTGCGTTAGATACGTTACTCCACTGTTCGCAAGCTCAGCAGGATGGCTCGGAACTCAGCAACATTTACACATGTATTATGTCTGAGAGATGAGGACTGCTGAATTTCTTATTTCATATGAGTGTGTGTATTTGCCTGAAAACTGTAAAGAGAAGTGGTGGAGAGATATTTTGTGGCGTTAGTGTGTGTATATAAACCTCACTATAACTGCACACAGCCACATTAAACTTCACATGCTTTACTCTAACCAGTTCCATTGAATAAATAAGAAAATGTAGTAACAAATTGTCAACAAAGTCAACAAAATGTTTTGGTTGTTTTTGTTCTACTTGATAGAAACCCTGTTGTAGACTGAGTTTATGTAAAAGGCTGCCTTCTCCTAGCAAAAAAAGCTACAGGTTCCCATACATGACGTTCATAATTTGTTTAGCAAACATTACGTTATATTACCTTAAGTTGACCTGTTACATATTTTATTTTTCTCTTAGTGTTTAAGGTTTCATGCTGCAGTGGTCCAGATTAAACCTTTACATTTTTTATATATAAAAAAATATAACAAATGACTCCATACTCTGAAACAATATATATATTTTATTTTTTAAATCTGTCATTTTGTCAATGTAGGCGCAGGTCTCCTTCTCCCTACTACAGCCGTGGAGGATACAGATCACGCTCTCGGTCACGCTCTTACTCCCCACGTAAGTAAAGCACTCATTAGTGGTGAACTGTGAACAGACAGATTCCATAAAAATGTGGATGAGGTCACTTTTTTTTTTTTTTCTCTCCAGATTTTTAAACGAATGGAAGGTTTTTTTGTGTCTCTCAAACATGAAAGATAAATTTGCAATGTTTGACATGGACAGGGGGTCTACATGGATGGGAATAGTTGATAGGAGTTGTCCTAAGTCTTGTGTTTAAAAAAAAAAAAAAATATATATATATATATATATATATATATTTATTTTTTAAAGAAATTGAGAGCTCTCTCTTAAAATTAGACGTTGGTAATGAGCGAGATTTGTCACTTATCATATTGTCGTCATTTTTTTTATCATCATTGACCAGCACTCCTTCTAGTAATGTGGTATATTATAATAGTGATTCCAACCAACACAACCTCTGATATTGCATAGTATTGTAAATGTTACATGCCTCTTCAGTGCTGTTTTAACAAGTGCTGCATTCTAATTTGAATCTCTTTCTGCTTCAACAGGGCGTTACTGAAGAAGCTGAGCTTTGTCTACTGAGCAAGCCAGATTTGTTTTTTTATTCTTATAAATGGTGAATAATAGGAGAGGTGTGTGTTTCTTTAAATGTAAGATTTGAGTTCCTGTATTTTAAGTGACTTGGAATTTTTTTTTTTTTTGGGTCGTTCTGTCCACCAAGTTTTCTGTATGATAATCTGAACTTCCTTCTACTTCCATAGTATTGCTAGTAGCCATTTATTGTCCAAATATAAAAATACAAGCCCAGTTTTCATGATGTATTTATATTCAGGTCTGTGAGTTCTGATACCCCTCTTTTTAGTGTTTGGGGGTTGTTTGAAGACGCTGGATTTGTAAATTTCTCAGAAGTTTGACAGTGTCCTGTTTTCCTGTACGTTTGACTGTTTTCAGCACAAGCTTAAAGGCATATCCCTATACTCGGTAAAGCAACTGAAAATTAACAGAAAGCATTGAGCAGTTGCTGAATTTTAAACTTTAAACACTTAATGTGCCTAACAGGATTTCAGATATGTCCGTTAAAACCCATGAAACACTCGTCTACCCCACATTGGTAATAGGAATTTTTTTTTTTTCCTCTTTCATATTTCTAAAGCGCAATACATTTCTAGCTTTATACCCTTTAAGAGTCTTTTGTTAATGAGTTGTTTTAAGTGTTTCACAAACAAAATTGCCAAAATTCAGCAAATGCCCTTTTGCCTCTGTTATAAATATATTGAGTCATTGGCTTACACTTCTTATCCTATTTCAGGCAAACCTGTAAAGATTAATTTCAGCGATAATTGATCATGTTTAACAGATTCAGCTGATTTCAATAAGGTTAATAACTCCTATGAAGCACAGCAGTATCTGTTTTTGGATGATAAATATATTAGCCTTTGTCTCACATCACATGTAAATGTCTATTAAGTTTCTCTACAGAATGAATAAACATTACATTTTACTTTTTATATTATTTAATTTTTTTGGGGAGCGTTCTCCTGCTCTATCATCAAGGCTTGGTTAATGTCAGACCTCACTGTTGACTGTATAGGGAGTAGCTGTTTATTGGCAGCAGGTGATCTGAAATATAATTTTAGTGGGTCAAATAACTTGGTAACATAAAATTGAATAACACAACACTCCTTTTTACTCTGATTGGACATGACAAGCTAATTTTTCTTTCTCCGTCACTGAGGAGTTTTAAAGGCCCATGCAATTATTATGTAATCTTTTTAAACTTTGTTCTGCAATTTTGATACAGTTTGTAAATACTGCTACAATTTCAAAAACGTATTGTACATAGGCATGCCATTGTGAATTCTTTGTTTTTATAAGGTCGTGAAATCTGATGCACTCACAGACAGTCTTGTAACTTTTGAACGTGAAAGAATTTTAGCCCCACCCCCTTAAAACCATTAAACAAATTCAGCTCAAAATACTCTTGGATTTGGAGCAGGGATCATTTAAATGTTTAAAAGACACTGTAACAAACATCATTGTCAGCTCTAAGTGATAGAGGGTAGTGATGTAAAAAAAAAAAAAAATAGGCACAGCTTTTAAGTATATAGAGTACAATTTTATAAGTTTACCACAGCAATAAAAATTTAATACAGTGAAAATGTGGAGCATGAAGATGGTGATCCAGGTGGATTTTTACATGCAGAGATGTTACTTTCCACACATTTCTATTATTGATAAATACTACACCTCAAGCATGTGAAGTTTACGTATAAACATAATGCTCCTTGTTGGTTGTTCACTTTCATTCATAGTGGCATTTGTTTTTAGGGTTGAAATGTTACTGAATGCATTGGAACTTTTAGTAAATGATTGACCCAAACTCTGAGGGTGGGGGATGTATAGTAAACTTTGTATTAAATGTCCTGTCTTGCTGTAAATTGAGCTTGAGTCATAGCATTTAATAACCGAATCTGGGCTGTTTGTTGTTAGATGTGTACACTGGGTATTTCCTTGAAACCTGAGCGTTAAAATTGCTTCGTTTTCTTTTAGACTCAATGAGTGTTGAGTTGGAAACAGGAAATAAAAATTTGTAAAATTACAGAGAAGAATGTGAACACAACAAATATCAGCACTGGATTCAAGGAGAAGGTCAGGAAATATATGGAAGAATATAATATAACATTTTGCTAACTTGTACAAGTCAAGCTCCACCTTGCTGCCGTACACTTACAGATTGTGCTAATATACACTTTGTTAGAACCATGCTATAGTTCTTAATCAGTGGCAGGTTTCTTTGAAATAATGCTAAATAGCATCTGGTCAGTCGTAGTTCTGTGGTCAGCCAAGAACTACTGATGAATGGAAAAGGACAGGCTTGAGAAACAACAGCTCTGTAATTATACATCTATAAATGGTGGATCTGTAAGGTGTTTATAATAAAGTGGCCAATTTTTGGAAATACAAAAGACCTGTAAAGTGGAGGGCAAGTGCTCTCATTAAAACCTGTTTTGAGGCCATGATGTCTGTGTCAGACCGTGTACACTAATTTTGCTCGTTTATCACTGTAAACATCTTTAATTTAAAACACCATGCAAACTGCTACATTGTGTAATCTATAATGGAACCACAGCAGGAAAACCCAATATATAAACACTGCACAATTTAAAAAAAATAAATAAATGGTGCCATTTACTGCCCAAACTACACAAGAAAATTAAGCTGCAAAAATCTTTATTAATGTAAATTTTGGGCTGTGTTAAGGCAGACTATTATTATATTCAGTATATACATTTTTTTAATAGAGTATCTCATACTGAAGTTTGTACTAGCTATGTCCTCAGTCACTCATAATTGAAATATTGCACTGTACAGCTTACACTGTTTGAGATTAGTTTTTCTCTAGTAAATCTGGCTAAAAATATAGTGTGCCATAAAAAGCCCAAAATGTATTGTACAGACGACACAATTCAGTGCAGTTTGGGAATTAGCATTTTTTTGTTTGTTCGTTTTTCTTTTGGATAGAACATCCTGTGCATTTTTGTATCTTGTTGATGTATATATTATATAAACTATACTCGCTTAGAAAGTCAACAAAATATTTGACCAGAGTAGTTTAAATTATTATTAATTATACAAATTATATTTAATTATATTGATAAGTCTCCCTTATCAAAGAAACCCCTAAAAGCTCTTTCTGTTCATCAAAATGTCTGATTTCATTATTATTACCAACTATACACGTCTCTTTCATTGGACGTGGGTTTTCATGGGCATTCAGCATATATGAATATGGAAGTAGTTGTTGCCTAAATCTCCACCCACCTACCTCTGCTCACTTGAAGCTTGAAGGCCCTGCTCTACAAGTTCAAAGGATTGGTATCTTAAAGGTTTATGACGTTAAAAAAAAAAGAAAATGGCTGTCTGAATCTGCCACTTTCAGACTATCCTTGGGACACCGGATTCAAAAGGAAGACGTGGCATTGATTGTTTATTTCTCTCATATATATTCCAGCTTTTAAAAAAAATCACAAAAACACCAAGATTAAACCCTTGATAGTCACTGGAGGTGGTCTTAAGACACAGTAATAGCTTGTTAATTATGACAATTTATATTTTCGTGTAAGTGTTTTAAAATACACATTGGCAGGGAAATGAAGCACTAAAACAAAAAAAAAACAGTCTTCAGACACCAAATATTTATTAAGTATTATTTTTCTAATTTGATTATCTGGGGAACCTTTCCTTTAAAACTTCCAGGAGGCTAAGAAAGGGGTTTATTGCCACCCACGTGGATGTGATGGCAGCTACTACAACAACAACAGCAACAACCAGAAGAAGAGGAGCGTGTGATTACCCCCCTTCTCCAAAATTCTTATGGAAAACAAGGTGTGAAATAGGTGTGTCCCAAAAAAAAAAAAAATAGGCGTGTTATTATTGTCTTTCCTTTATTTGATCTCATTTGCTCAGATCTGGCTCGGGTTGCTCCAGTAAAGAAATAGAGAGAAAAGTGCGTGTGGAAACGGAATTCTATTTCTTTCTTATTGGGTTTTTTTTTTATTTTATTTTCCTCTCCAAACGAGGCGGCGCCTGTTGGTTTGGAGGCAGCTCTAGAGCAAGTGACGTGGGGGAAGAATTTTTTTTAAACCTTGGTCCTTTCGCGCATACACTCGCACACAAAGTGATTTACAAGTTGATGCCGGGGAGGGGGGGCCTTGAATGTTGCTTTTCTTTTTTTTCTTTCTTTTTTTTGTTTTTGTTCTTACATCCTTTATTTTGTTGTTGGAGCACGTTGTCATAGCGGCTAGTGGAAACTTCGTTCTTGCCTTCTACAACTGCAGATATTTAGTTTCTTTTTTCCATATTTGAAATCCTCATATTCGTTTTCGTGCATAATCATTTTGGTGCCTTCTGGTGGATCATGAACAAGCTTTATGTTGGGAACTTAAGTCCCTCGGTCACCGTGGAGGACCTGAAGCGTCTCTTCGGGGAAAGAGAGCTGCCCGTGACCGACCAAGTGTTACTCAAGTCCGGCTACGCCTTCGTTGATTTCCCCGACCAGAAGTGGGCCATAAAAGCCATTGAGACGCTGTCAGGTAGGAGGGTTGTTTTTGCCACTCGCTATTTATCACACTCTTTAGTTATAGGTAATATTGTCTCTGCTTTGGGACTGACCTGTGCTTCGGTGCGAAGTCTACAGCTCTGAGCATTAAACTCAACTGAAGCGGCAGCAGCCAGCGCAGTTCACATTAACGTTAGCGGCAGTAATAAGGTGGACCAGTTTTCTTTCCTATCACTGCTGATATCACTTAGGTAACGTTAAAAAACGATGGAACCACATCATGTCCAGCAAGTTCACTCTGTTTTCCTCCAGGTGTTTGTGTCTCAAAAGCCGAGGAAGCGCAAACCAAACGCAGTTTTATGATGACTGGGTGGTCCCCCCTCAGTGCCTCGGGATTGGCATAATTATATTTTTCGCTCATTTTTTGTCGCGAATTTTTTGGAGAGACCACGCACATGCCCACGCCAAGACAGTGGCACTAAAGCATAGTCCAAAGGCTAGGCTAGGTTACTACGAGGTGGTCTGTTCGTAGGTGATGTGCAGCTGGAGCAAAGCGAGGAGAAATGGACGGTGGGGTGCTCTTTTCAGGGCAAAGAGACGAGGAGAAGGAAGATGAGGGTCAGAGTGAAAACCGCGCTGGTTCTTTCTCTTTCTAGGCCCCGTGCTAGGAGCTCCAATAGTATTGAGGCTGAAAAGAAAACGAAAATGTCACAGTATAGACTTTACAGGCCACGACAACAACCCTCACGAACACTTCCAAAAGAAAGAGTGAGGAGAATCACCTGAGGTCAGTAGATAAAGTCACCCACAGCATTTATGGCTTGCTTTCACTCAATTGAGGGGACATCTCGTTCTGCGTATTATTATTGGAAAGAAAATGGATTCATTTGCCACTTTGATGACACTTTCCTTAATTCCTCCAATGTTAATCCCATTTCATTTTGACACCCCTTCTTCTGGAACCACCATCATCATCAGTCACCTTGGCTAAAGGCTACTCTGTTGTCACCTGTAGGCTTTTGTGTCTGAGCTTAACGCTACAAATTTGAAGTCCAGCTCGTTTAAAAAAGCTCATTTTAAATATGTTTTAAAGGTTAGGTCCTGCATGCCTTCAATTATTTTCCTCTAAATTAACAACAAGGCTTAACGTTTCCAAATAAAAGCCAAAAAACAACAGCCTTAGCCAGCATGTGTTTTGTCTATCTGCAGTAAAGTCTTCATTTCCTCAAATAAAATAAAAAAAAAAAAAGCTAACGTCACACCTTCCTGTGTTTTGTCTCCTTTCTTCTTAAAGAAGATAAATTTCCAAATAATGAAAGACATCTTTAAGACAGACATTCCTGTATTATGTCTCCCACCTCCTTAGAAGGGTTAATTTTCTGGAAACAATACAGCAGTGAATACATTCCTATCTTTTGTTTTGTCTCAACAACATTGGTTCAGGTTTTTTATTTTTTTATCTTTTAGGGAAAGCTGAATTGCATGGAAAGGTGATAGAGGTGGACTATTCTGTTCCCAAAAAGCTAAGGTAAATAAATAAATATTTCTTGCTCAGATTTTTGTCATGCTGAAGTGCAGTTATCATGTGTTTATATAGGCCATGTTGTTGCTTGATGTTGGAAGTTAGGGTCTACTCAATGTCAGGCATATATATATATATATATATATATATATTTTGTTTTGTTTTGTATTTCTTTTGCTGTTTGTGTGAGTGTGTGTGTGTGTGCACGTGTGTGTGTGTGTCCAAATGCTCTCCTTATGTAACGGAAAATGTTGTTTACGAACAACATTTTGTTTCATGTTTGAAAGTTGAATAGGTGTCAAGTGACTACCTTGAAAAGGTCTTATGACTAGGTAACTCCACTCGTTTGGTTTAAAAATCCACATGTTTTGATTCAATACGGGTAGTTTAAGTGGCTTTACACTTCCTGTACTTTATGTGGCTTGAAGACCCCAGACAACTAGTAGCTTAAGGCAGAGAGGTGTTGGATTCATGGTGTGTGGTGAGGGATTATATGTGTTTTGGTTGCAAAAGATGTTTATATGCTTGTATGAAAATGTGTGGATTTTTATGTTGTGTTTTCATGTGATTTGTGCACATGTCTGTATTGGTTTGAGCAAGAAAGTCATGGCTTTACCTCCTCGTAGCTTATGTTTTTGTATATGTGTAAGAGAGATGGGCAGTTAAAAAGAACAAATGTGAAATGTGAAAGCTAACAACAGTATAGAGCTAACCAAAGCAATAACTGCATAGCTCTGTACCTGTATGTGCAAAACAATAAGAGCAAAATCAAATATGAATAGCTTATACAAAAAGTTAATCTAAAAAGAATGTACATAGTGGCTTTATTTAACAAAGCCTAAAATTCACCTTAATATAGCTTATAATCATGTGTTTGTAGCCTGTGTGTGAGAGAGAATACAAAGAATAAATATATAAATAATATAATAAACTGTCCATAGACAGTTTTTAGGCATATTTGTCTTAGACATTTTAGGAAAAAGGGTTTATATTAAATAATATATATAAACATTTTAAGTAGGCAGGCTAGAATAGATATGTCCACGTTTGATTGCATATCTCTTCATTTTAAGGCTGTGTCCCAAATATTATTCCCTATATTTTTCACTGCGTTATTATTAAAAGTTTTTTACACCAAAAAGTACATTTACTGTTGGTTAAGATGTTAGTTGCGGCTTGTAGCGGAATATGAATGTTTTTCTGTTAGTCCTGTAATCAGTTTGGTGTGGAGGGCCTTATTTTTAATAGCCTACGTAGTGCCCTACGTAGGGAATAGGGAGCCGTTTGAGATTGAGCCCATAACTTAATTCTTCATTTTCACTTAGGTAATGTGTTTGTGTATGAGAAAGATTAATAAATAACATATATGTACATAAGTAAATGTAAAAAAAAAACCATGAAATTATTTGATAAGTAGACTTGAAAAGATATTGCCTTGTTTGATTGTGAACTAAGTATGGATTTATCTGCGCATATGTCTCTGTTTTGACCGTTTTTTTTTTTTGTTTAGTTTTGATATGCTAGCATTTAACAAAAAATGACCCTCTCTTGTGTCTAAAGTGGACAAATATGAGCGTTAACAGACACAGACAGGAGGACTGTCATTTTCATAGTTTGGTCAGAGGAAAATCATTAAGGCCCTAAAGCTTGGAGGCTCCGCTGAAGCTTTGCCAAATCAGCTCTGAGAGGATACCTAGCACTATAAGCTAATGTAAGAGACGGTTGATTAAGGGCCACCGTCGTCTTTTCCTGATGCATGTTTGGGGGATTGTACGAGACGAACAGTGACCACAACGTGCCACCGTTTCAAAACATGGCGTTTCCTGCTTAAGAGCACTTTGGAGGGGGTTAAAACATGGTAAACATTGGGCCCAACGGCTGCCTTTGGCAAACGACGACGTTTTTTACGTAGCTATAAGGCTCTCTATAGGGAGGCTACGCCAGTTATGTGGAAAGAATACGTACAAACGTAAGATTCTTTACGTTACTCTGCTTTTTTACTTGTCTTAAACGGTTAATAAACCGAATAATTATCCAACCTGAAATATTTACTCCAATCAGAAACCATACTTTATATCAGAGAAAGCATAAATACCAGTGTGCCATTTTAAAAACAGACGTGAAAGACTGCCCAGGTCTCTCAGATTTCCGTTTACTGTTTGTTTTATAACTTTTATAAGCCACATATATATTGTTATATATTCAGACATTACCAAATCGTTTTGAGTGATACACTGCTTCTATTCTGTTTGAAAAAAGAAGAAAAATAGACTATTTTAAATGCTATAATTGTGACAGTAAATACTATTTTATGTTTTCAGTTTTATTAAAAATTGAATATTTAAATATGTCATCAATATAATTTTTTAAATGTTTTAAAGTAATACTGAAATGTTAGCAGAAATTATTTGGTTAAAATCACTAACAGTGCAATGGATATTTTGTTGAAATCTCTTACAAATATTTTCTGTAACATTTCTCTGAACACATATTTTTCTCCCTGTTTGGTGGCTTTAGCAAAATTATTTATCTTCATAATATTAAACAAAACTAAATAATTGAAACATGAAAGGAAATATATATTTTTCTTTTCTGGGGATAGGTTTCTGAAAGTCTGTGTATTTTGAATTATTTTATCTCTTTTGATTGAACTATTTGTAGTAGATTCTACTCTTAAAGAATAATTAAACTAATACATTGACTTTTAAGCATCTGCCCAAGTTAACAAAAAATGTCCTAAAAATTCTCAAAACAGGATACACATTTTATTTGAGTAGTTTAGATGATATTAAAACTAGACAATGAGCTTCATTATGTTTTCAGCTTATTTTTAAGGCAGTGTATTAGTTGTTTATTTGCCAAAAGTTTATAATAATTTGTAATGTTTTGTTTATTGAAATCATAAATTGAATTAAACATATCTATCTCAAACATGTTATAAATAATAATTGAGCTTTGCATTCTTGTAGAAAAGGTTTAGTACATTTGTTTCCATCTTTTCTGTAGGTTATTTTAATTATTATTGCTTTAATTTTTAACATTGAATTATACTGTTACTTGATGTAAGTTAATCAGTCGGATTACAGAACAGATATCTTGCTTTAGTAATTAAAACATATTTCTGATTTTAATTGGTCCAGTGAAAGACACGCTAATTTTAAAACTATACAAGTGTTACAAACCAAATAGAATATTTCTACAGTGTTTGTGAGGTGATTCACCTACTTATATGTATTATTTCGTTTCCCTTTGTTTCTCTCCTGTTTAAACATGGAAGTTTGTGTTGCTCTATATTTTTCTTACAGTCAGTCAGGAAATTATTTCTCAGTAATACTATTTAGACATATAAACACATAACACTTTGGTTTTCAGGAGGATTTGTGTGCTTAGAACATGTGAAATAGGCAAGGACACATTCAGTTAATTTTGTAAGACAGAATAATGACAACAAGCAAGAGTGGAATTGATAAAAACAAGAGAGAAAAGTGAAAAAGCAGTGTATGAAATAATACAATCTGATTAATTGTATTATTCCTGTGAACTTCAGGCTTATTCATATACAGATTTAGATCAGGTACTATGAATTATTCAGTAACTACAATGAAACAAATATGTTAGTTACATAGGTATGAGAATGCTGGTCTAGGGCTTGGACAAAAGGAAAATGAAAATGTAGTTTTTGGATATCAGTGATTAGAATAATTACATTTGTATTATTGCCTTACTGTTTTATAATTAAAATTTGCTGCATGTGTTTAATAAGTACCAGTAAACACTGAAGTCATCTTATTTTCAAGGTTTACATTTAAGCCTTCATTATGTATTATTTCATAGTAGATAACTGTATGTTTTGTGACTTTTCTTGAACATCTTTAATTTTTTTTAGAACATTAATATGTCAACTTCAGTTCAGATCTTTTTAAAACCCTCTGTGTCAATGCAGTGTTCCAAACAGACGAGTGAAAAACAGGAATGTAACCAGCTGCATGGATCTTGGTTTTCATGAACTAGAATATTGCTCAACTGTTGTCAGTAGGTTTTATAATTGTTCAAACCGGTAGGAGTGCCATCGTATTTAAAGGGTTAATGGGACAGTAAGTTGGATGGAGAGAGACAGTGGATAATCTGGTTTGGTGCCTCTGCTGTGTTCAGTGGATTCAGTCCAGACGAGAATGCTCCGTCTGAATGTGTACTCCAGCAGCGGGTTGCCAGAACTGCACGTGGTGTGTTGTGCACCTAGAGCCTATCACTTGCTCTTTTGGCTGCGTGTGTGTCCGTGTGTCTATGTGTGTGTGTGTGTGTGTGCGTGTGTGTGTGTGTGTGTGTGTGTGAGAGAGAGAGAGAGAGAGAGCGCATGCATGTGATTGTTTTAGTTTATTTACAGAACAAGAATTGCCTCGACATTGACAGTGCTAAACTACTAAACTATAGTTCCACCAAAATTGTTCTGAAGTAATTTTTCTGAAACTTAAAGAGCCATTTATTGATGAGGTTAGAATTATAGTCAAGTGCAGGTCAGCATTTGGAAAGTAGTATAACATATATAGGTACACTGGGGGATGGAATTTGTGTCAGAAAATAGAAAACATATTAAGGCAACAGTCAACTCTTTGCTGATGTCATGGCAAGGTGTATATACATGTGTTTGTTTCAGAATCAGGTAGAAGCATAGCTGTATGTGCACATGAAACTGGTAACAAAATGTACATTACTATACCAAAGGCAGTAACATTTTATTTAGTTTATTTCCAGTTTATAGGCTCCAGTAATAAATGTTTAACAGAAATAGACACAGAACCATGTTCAGTATGTAGTGTCTCCACTTTATACCTTTTTTAAACCATAAGTTTATTCATGAGACTTGCTTTCAGTTTCTTAGAAATCTGCAGGGTCTTTTAACATTACTTGCTTTTTATTTTCCTTAGGATTCAAATCGTTCAAAACACATTTGTCGATGATAAAGTCCACATTCTGGTGCCTTTAGTCCATTGACTGGAGAACACCAGCAGCTTTTTTGTTTGATTTGTTTTCAGTTCTAATTTTCCTCTTTTTTTCTCTCTTTTTCCTTTTCTCTGTGATAGCTTCTTGAGGGCTCCACATTCTTTCTGACTCATAGTATTGTATGTTCACATCAGTAAGGATTAGAAGAAATATTTAATCAGATGTGGAGCTTGATTTTCTCTCTTTTTAAACTCATTTTGGGAACTGTGTGCTTTCTTGTGGATTATCCTAACTCTCCTGAAAACGGTAATACTGGTACTTAAAGCTGGACTTACTGGTGAACCAGTAAGTGTAAGCCAGTTTTGGAAACAATCAAACCTCCTACGTTCAGCCCTCATCCCAAAGCCGCTCCTCTCAAACAGTGGAATGCCATGGCTTGATAAGTCACACAGCTAGAGGTGTGTAAGGCTGAGCCTTCAAACATCAACAACCTACCACATGTCTCATTCACATGTAATGCCCATTTGTGCATATGAACTCCACAGAAACCCTGGAGTATCAGGTCTGGAGATGTACTGGAGTGGTCCTTTTCACACATCAGAAGCACACAGCAGAAGAATTTCTGTGTCGGATGCTTTCTTGCAGTGGAAAATTGTCCATGTGCTATAGGCTTGGTGTGGCTCGTGTGCAGGAAATACTCCGGAACATTAGCGGCTCCATTCACACGTGCATTGACTCAGACTTTATCCAGAGTCTCTACTAGGGCACTAAGAGAATAAAGTCTCTGTAAAGTCCGGGACAAATGCTGCAGGTGATTGCATTCCTCCAGGTAAACTCTGTGTTACTGAGTGTGGGTGAAATTGGCATAAGGAAACACACAAAAGCTGCAATGATGTTCACTCTAATTTTCCCTATGGCTTTGTACAGCCTCTTTTTGTTGGAAGTCTCCTCTCTTTCTGTCCATATTGTCTTCTTTTAGCTATGAAATGTACACACCTCTTTGCCTTTGGGCAAGAGTCTCTCATTATGTGGGGGCAGGGTGATGTAGTAGACAGGCAGGAAGTCCATCCAAACATTTCTTCGGTCCACAGTATTTCAAGAAATATAACAAAAGTTGTTTTAAGACAAATCACCTTCTTCAACTTTAATGGCTGCTGGTTTTGACAGTGGTTGATAACAAATAAAGGAAAGATTTTTTCCTGACAATTGCAGAGATCCTCTGTGGGTAGGGGACCTGAAATATAGGAAGAATGAAATGTCCATGGCACTGTTTGGGAAATTTAAAATGTCTTATGGCTGTAGACAAGATGTTGACCCTTTAGAATTTAATAATAATTAAGTCTATTTTAATATACTTTTCCCACTTTATTCATTAATATATAAACTACTTACTAAAATAATTATGTATCACTGCTGATTACAAAAGTATTTGTGTTACAAAACATATCAGTGGAAATATAATGAATGTAGCAAGAATAGTCAAAAGTAACTGGGGCGTTTGTGCTTTTATTTGTGTAAGGAAATTCTGTAAATACAAAAAGGAGATTTGGAAATGATGTAGGTGCAATTTAGTTAAATAGTAAGCTAAATAAACCAATAATACTTTCATTATTATCAAGTAATAACATGTTAATTTGATGTACACTGTGGATAGAGTAAATCTTTATTTCTGATTTTCTTCTGTTAGTGACAATAAACATAAAAAAACGTGACTACACGCAAAAAATAAAGATGAAATATATATTGTACTTCCCAACACAATGTAGAATGGATTAAACATTTAGTGCATAGGGCAGAATTTCAGGAGAATTTCTCAGCTTGTTTTAATGAGATTTAACTGAGAAATAATTAATAAGTATTACACATGCAACTGTTGTGCTGGTCATAATTGTGGATGTCAAATGTCAAAGAGTTGACAAGTGTGCTTTTTGTATTGTTTGAGTGTGTCAGGTAAAAACTGCAAAGTAGTGACAGGAAAGAGAGGTTTTGGTGTGTTTGTGTGTGTGTGTGTGTGTGAGAGAGAGAGAGAGATATCGGACGCGTGGTGTGAATGAGACTCTAGCTTCGTCATCTTGTGACACCTGATTCCTTGAAATCCTGTCACTAAGCACATGGTGTATGCAGCACTGGCAATGAGAACAGCAGATGTGTGTTTGTTACACACACAAACGAATATACATACAGTGATATAAGCTCTCACATTCTGAGGTAAGTTATGAGTTGTCTTTGTGCTGAGGCAGTAGACCCTGTCTTTACATTTGTTTAGTTATGGGTTCACAGTACTTCTTGTAACAGTATTTGAATACTTCAGTAAGGGATCATTGTAAATGGACAAGAGCAGAGTACATTGGACTATTGTAAACATGTTGTAAACTAGACTGTTGTAGGCAGCAGGGCTGAGCCATATCATATCATTCACAATAATATCGACATAATTTTTAAAACAATAAAAACATCTATATCCTGATATTAGTGATATTCAGACTTGTTTATGTAATGACATCATGCAGTTACCCAAAATACGGCATACATTCTTTACATGAGTCATTTGGCCACAGTGAAGTACGGTGGAAAGTGGCTCTGAGGTGGAGGGGTTTGCTCCGAAAAAGTGAAGTGGCTTGGGGAGGTGGTTTGGTTATAAAATATCAGATGTACAATAAAACATGAAAGAAGCCTTTAATGTTATTAATATAAATTTAATATAATTCATATTAATATATAATTTGTTTTGTTGCAGTAGTCTGTTCTTGAAATGAATTAAAGTATTTTTCAGTGTTTTGTTCGCATCGCCAAGTATAGCGTTATTGCCAAAATACCCTGAAATATCGTGATATTATTTTAGGGCCATATCGCCCACCCTTAGTAAGCAGACAAGTGAGAACTTTCTGGATCAGTGAAAATGGAACAAAAATGTGGAACTTGGAGCTGGGGAAATGATTCTAGAAGCGTGCAAATAAATGAGAAGATTCTATAACTGTGTAATGGCAGAGGGCTTTGTTGAACACTGTGAACAATGGGGAGACATTCTACAGCAGTGTAAATGTTGTAGAACATTCTAGAACACTGAATGAAAAGACATTATAAATTTGGTGGAACATTCTAGAACATTGTGAAAGAAGAGAGATTCTGTATATTTGGTAGTACATTCTAGAGGAGTGATAACGGAGCAGAACAAAGAGAAAATTGTTAGTTTTAAAACAATGTGAATTGTTTTAAACTAATGTCAATATATTGTGAGTTTTATGATCTACACTGCTGTGTATGAATATTGTAAACTGGTCTATTGTAAATAAATATTGTAAACACAATGCTTACAGAACATTGTAGTAAATTGTGGTTATTTAATATCGTAAACTAGATATTTGTATATAAGTACTTTAAAACTTGATTAGTGTGTGTGTACTGTAAGCAAAGTATTGTACATGTGAATGGCAATCTGGATTTTATTGTAAATGTGTATTATAAATTAGACTAACAACTAGTACTGTAAACTAGATGGTTACAGAACATTGTAGTAAATTGTTAACTAGCAAGTTTGTCATAAAACAAAAACTAATGGAAGTGAATGGAAATTGCGTGTTGTTTATTATAGACTAGACATTTATTCTGTAAATGAACAAGGTATTTTTGCTTGAGGTTTTCTTAAAAAGCAAAGTAAATATAGTGTGTTTGTGTGGGTGATATATAAAAGGACAGCTATTCTTGTTCATTAATGTTTTTTAGAATAAAATAAGTGTGTGTTTGACAGTGACAGTATGTTAAATAATAATAATAATAAAAATAAAGTTAACTAAAATTGTAAGTTTAAATTTCCTATAGTTTCCTTGTATTTTTTTACTACACGTTAATTGTTTTATATACCAAAGGCAGCTGTAAATAATTTTTAATTTTTTCCAATCTCCATTCAATAGCCCTTAATTATTAATTATGTAATCTGTGGTGCAACTGTCTACAAATAGGCCCTTTCATTAAGATGTAGCACATTTAATCCCTCATGATGGCACTGCTATCTGTGACCATGCCCCCTGTCTCTCTCTGTGGGAGGAAGGTTCTCCCTCTTCCAATCCCTAAGCACACGGCCATTCATTGTCTGTGTCTGGTAGCTAACATGATTGGCCTTTAGTGTTCTCCTCCAAGCATGCTGAGCTGTTCAGTGCAGTGTAAAATGTATTATTTTTCGACATGCCTCAAAGTTGGCATGTGCTAGACTTTAGGAGTAAGGGGAATCCTACAGTGGGTGGAATTGAGCTTGAATACAGAGAACATTTTTAAACTTTAAGAAATGCTTAGGTACTACACCATACAATTTTATTAAAAATATGTTTTTAAGGAATTATAAGATGGCTTGCTGAGCTTGCACGTGTGATATATTTATGTATATCTTTTTCACTAGTCTCCAGACCACTTGTGCCATAAGCACATGCCTGTTCGGAAGGAAATCTAAGTGACACCAGTAGAGGGGGTGTTAACACATGCTTGAACTTACCCTATCTGTCCCCTAAACAGGTGGTCTCGTTCTCTCTCTGTGCCATTTACAATTATGCTATATATATATATATAATGTGTGTGTGTGTTTTTCTGGTTAAGCCAATGAAGCAAGTTTCAGTAAAGTTGTGATTTATAATGAATTGCTTCAAGAATTAAAAAGGATATATATTTTTTAAAACAAGGGAATTTATCTCATTTATTGCAGTGTATGATTTTAAAGTTTTTTTTAAAATGATCAGTTAGGAATTGTGTTGAAAACCACAGGTCTATATTTAGTCATTTAGCAGCATGTGCACTTGTGTGTTCTGTATTTAAACTCCACATGTCTACTACACTTCCTCCACACACAATCTCACCATTCCATTTCACATTAATATTACTGTATCAGCCACCTGTCAGCCATTTAAAATAAACGCGCGCTCACACACACACACACACACACACACACTGAATTGTTCTCAACATTTTCTTTCACACATACACATTGGTGCTGTCCTACGAAAACCTTAAATCTCTGAAACTTTTAAAAAAATCCCTTTTTATTTCTGAAAGTGATTGTGGACTATTTGGGTTTGTCTTGAATACTTTTAGAGAAGCACAGACTTGGTTATTGTCTTCTCCATCCTCCTGTTATTGCATGGGTTTGTATAATTCCCTCAGCAGAACCGGATTTATTTTCATAAAGATTGATTAGGTGAGCTAGATATTTGAGGGAAAGTAAAGGCTTTCCCTGTGAGAAGTTTGGAAAGATAAATAATATAAACATACATAATTTAGCAGGGTGCTGTGAATATGTTATTTGTATTTATTTTAAAATTAGGCTGGTGCTTTTCTTACAAATATTTTGCTGCAAAAATAAATAGTATTTAAACCTAAATGGTAAATGTAGGTGAACTGTCTCTGATACATACACATATTGTAGACACCCCTTATAATTAGAGAATAGAACATAGACATTAATAGTGCACTCATTGTGGACACAAATATTCAGTTTGTGCACACACACACTATTAATAATATGAATTCCATAAAAAAACAAGTAAAATTAAATGAAATTGTATGGGGTAGCCTAAGATCATCAAGTGGTGGATAAGCCCCCCAACACTGACTTTGGAGCAACACTTCTCCCTCTTTCTGGAGTGATAGAGCCCCATCAACTCCATGTGGAATGAACGTGAGTGTGATCTGTGGTTAAAAACTGATCATTCATCATTAATATCTCACCACACTGATGTTGTCATGGATAAACTCCATTAAGTTCTCACAGAAATGTTCCAGAAATGACAGTTAAACCTTCCAAGACAGTTTGGATGAGGAGGTGGCCACTATCCTTTCATCATGTAGTTTATGTGTAGCACAATATACAAAAACTGCCTTTGTTGGTATAATAATGTATTTTTTTCCTTTGGCTCTCTTTCTCTCTCTCTAACATACACACACACACATTAATATTCCACACACATGTTTCTCCTATACACTGCGTAACGTACTCTGGCTTTATACCCCAGCGCCATCGACTTAGGGATGGCTCATGGTTGCTATGGTAACGCCATAGCGGGCACTGCACATATAGGTGTGTGAGTGGCAGGGTGTGTGTGTGTGTAGAGGGTGTGTTGGGGTGTCGGTCAGTGGAGCAACAGGTTTTACAGTACTCCCGTGATACAAAAGGAAAGAAGTGAGAAAAAAGAAGCAGAGGACTCTGCTGGAGCTGCAAGGTATCTATCTGTATGTGTGTGTATGTGTGTGCATGCGTGCGTGCGTATGTGAACGTGTGTGTGTGTGTAGATTTCTGATTCAGTGTACAATATCAGTATGCTTAGATGTGCCATGCAAACAGGTGTGTGTGTGTGTGTGTCTGAAATGGAGAGAGACACTAATCCTGGGTGTTGCTCCTCCTGCAGTCGTTGTAAACTGAGAATCAAGATTAAAGTGTTAGAGTGTTAGAGAGTGTGTGTGTGTGTGTGTGCGTGTGTGCATGTGTGTTCCATTCGAAAATATCAACTCTCTTTGGACAACTGGGGTAAAAGGCCATTGGAAATATGCCAAACTCTTAGCACTGCTTACACACACACACACACATAGACACACATGTATGTGTATGTACAGTACTGTGTTGTGTCATATTTGCAGAAAATTTCAGAATATATATATATTTAACAATTACCACTTGTTATTTTGTTTTTAGAGCGTTCTTCCTTTCCCTTTGTTACAACGTGTACTTTTCAGGAGATTTCCTTTAAGATTTTAGAATAAATATGTGTTTTTTTCTTTTCATTTCCAGATGTCTTAGATGTTGCATTTTCAGATCCAAGGATTTCCAAACAACTGTTCAGTCATGTTGATGTCTGGGCTATGGGTTGTACAATTTATTGTTCTGTGAATGCTAGCTTTTGTGTGTGTGTGTGTGTGTGTGTGTGATTTACAGATTGGGCAGCATGGTGGCTCATTATATGATGTCGTTGTCACATAGCTTCAGGGCTCTGGGGTTGTGTGATTAATTCCCACCTTTGCTGTGTAAGGAGTCTGGTGTGTTCTCCCTGTGTCTGTGTAGGTTTTCTCCAGGTGCTCTGGCATTTTCCTGCAGTCCAAAAACACATGTTGATAGGTGGATTGTTTATTAAAATGTGTCCTAATGTGTGAGGGCTTAATGCCTGTGATTGACTGGCACCCTGTACATGGTGTTAGAGGTCTGCGCAGGACCAGATATTTAATCCCGCTCCTGCCCACAGCTAAGACATTAACGTCTGCTCCCGTCCACGCAGTCCCGCATATTAAAATATATATTATAATATATAGTACAGCTCCCCTAAACAGACTGGGGGTTGTAAAAACATCATGGAATTATATTCCAAATGCACACACACGTACCCATCACACACACACACACACACACTTGAGAGGCTGACTAACCATCTACAGGCTCCGCCGTACTGCAGCACAGTAATGCACAATTCATGTGGTGTCCATGTGGTTGTTTAGTTCACAAATTTTTGGAATGACTTTAATTCCTTATTGATTATAAAGCTATTTTCTCTTATTTGGATTGTGCATGGTAATTATCTTTTTAGCCAACAATAGTGGTTTTATTACTTTGTGGGGTTCTTCTACCTGTTGATGTTAACCGCCCGGTCCTGCATCATATTGTGATGGGACACCAAATGCGGCTCTCTACATGGCGTATTTCTTCCATGTGCCCAATGATTCTGGGTTGGCGCCAGACCCACCACGAGACCAAACAGGATGAAGCAATTACAGAAAATGAGTGAATGAGTTACAAATGTATTCTCTTTACTATTTTAATCTAAGTACTGTTTTTATTAAGTTTTCATATTATTATTATTATTATAATTAGTATCATTTTTATGGTGTTGGTGGCCTACTAGGTCTAGCCGTGTTGATGGGTCCATTGTTTTGTATTTTTATATATTTTTTACATGCAGGTTTTTTTGTGATGAATGTGGATACTATAAGACAATAATCACATTCATAAAGATTAGAGAATTCTCCTCTCTCTCTCACTCTCACACACACACACACACACACACACACACACACTCACACTGGTCAGCTCTTTAGATGCTTGAGCCAGATGATGCGGATCAGGCTGGGATGGAGATAATGCTGCTTCAGCTTCTTCACAGTCACATGACAAACAGTGATCTAACAGAGGAGGAAAGGGAGGGGACAGAGTGAGGGTTCAGTCATATTGGAGTTACTGCTGTTATGTAAAAACAAGCATCTTCACAGCTTTCTAGTTCATTAATAGAGAACAAATAATTTGGAAACAGAAGTATGTTTTTACACCAGTCTTCAAGGATTAACCACAGGCACTTTACGGTGTGCTAGTCATATTGCAAGGTAATTCCATTATTTAAGAGTATATTTGCGGTATGGCAATTTGTCAATATTGTGCAGCCCTAAAGAACACAGAGTTATGGCAGAATTGTTGGTTAAGGGCATTTGTTGAGACATTTTTTTCATTTGAGTAATTTGGCAGGTACCTACTTGTTTGTGTGTGCTGAGGCTTTTCACAGTCTTGTGTTGTATACATGTGTTGTGTGATGGATTGAACTCATGAGATGAGGGTGGGGTTTCAAAGCTTGATTGGGCAGGGTTTATGTACACAAAGTATGTGCAAGAGTAACTCTGATTAACCCTGTTGGCATTAGGGTTTGGACTCGCTGAAGTATGAGGCATGTGTTTGAGAGTATATGTGTAGGTGCAGAAGGTGGTGGTGGTGGGGGGGGTTAGCGTAGTGCAAGCACCACTTAACAAAGGCCAGGTTTGCTCCTATAATAATCCAAATCCCGTTAGATTAGAGGGATGATGAGGCCACTGAAGCTTGGCGTAGTCTTCAGCTACCTGTAGTCTACTCACCAGCCAAAGCCTTTAGAAGTGGGTGAAACATTCGCTTGTAGCTGACAGCCTACCTGTGTGCAGCCATGGAATTTTCCTCTCTCAGGACTGGTTGTGCCGGTAATTTAGAAGGCGTGGCCATATCAGATTGCATTTAGGTTGCTGTTCCTTTAGCGACTGGAGTGAACTTGCCACTGACAACAGCAGCACTGACCCGGCGCAGAAGAACCAGTGGGATTTGTGGGTTTGTATCTATTCAGCGTTAACAAGGCCAGTTACCAGAGGTCATTTCTGATTCTAAATCTTCAGCCAGGGCTGTATGAACTCCAGATCTTCTACTCAGCCTAAACAAAGGTACATGAATTTTTTTTTTTTATTTATATATATATTTTTTGAGTCTTATGCTGTCTTGAGAAAATATTTGACTGGGCAATAAATGTTTTGCTTGTATAAATACTATATTAAACAGGGAACACTAAAGCAGACACTGCATGAGTATAATCACCAGCACACTCTATGAAGTAAAACTTACTGAATAAAAATAATACTTGCACAATATGTTCAAATTATTATAGTTATATGCTTGAAGGCATTTTCACAATACACAAGCAAATCACTTTGTTTAGTTCTTCTGAGGTCTGAGCTCAGTACACCACCAATCAATCAGAAAAATGTATATTGATTTGATTTCTCATAAAGAGATACAAATGCTCATTGGATTGGTGGCCAACAAAATGTTACCAGTGAGAGCTGGATGGTGCAACAATAGTGAAAATACTATAGTGGTCTGTCTGAATGTGCAGCCAAGCCAGCTAAGTAATTGAAAAGCGCCAATGCTAGCCAGCTTTGGTATCTGTTGTCTGATGTGTCAGATCTGGATAGTTTACTTTCCCTCCAAGTGCATTGGGTTGGCCAGTGGGTTTGTATTAGCCCCTTTTTGAAAAGAGGTAGTGGCTGGCTTGGCATGTCATATATGTCAGACATGGGCTTGCTTCCCAGTTTAGTACCACTGTGTGTTATAGTGCTAGCTATCGGGGTTTAATTGGTTACAAATACCGAAGGTGGTGGGAATCGGGGAAATAGGGATTAAATATAATATCATATTGTGCAGTAATAATTGTAATGTAGAGAAGTTTATCATAAGAATTACTTACTTTAGGAACTCATGAAATGCGTTGTGTATTCTGCATTTTCTTTTTTTTCTTTTTTTTTCCTGACACCACTTGTGCGTCATGATGAGCTTGCTGTTCAGTTGTGGTGGTGTCTGTTTACAATGATTGATTTGAATGTGTTTTGTTTTTCTGTACATTTTGCTTCAGGCCTTTTCTTTCCAGAAATGCCCCATAATAAGGGGGGTTTAACCTTTGGGGTTTGAGTCTTGAATATTAAATGAAGCTTACCAGGCTGCCAGTTATGATCATTCAAAACTATGTTCTCTTAAGAAACTCTATATTTGTTATGCCATTGTTGCCAGAGCTGCCACCTTGTGTGCCTGTAAAACTATCCAGCTTGACAGCTTTGCTCCTTACAACTGCAGCCATCTACTCTAGTGTGCGTCAAGGCATGGTGCAGTTAATTTTGAACAAACATTGTGTCTTTTATTTTAGAAAACCTAAAAGCTAAAATAATGGAGTTGTTTGCAAAATGTATTGCTTGTACAGCTTGAAAGTATATTTAAATACAGTTGCATTTTATATTTGGACAATAACAGTGTACATTCACAATTTGTTAGATTTAACAAAATCATAGGTACAGTTTAATTAAGCTAATTACATACAATACATTTTCATTATTTATTATGTATGTATATTATGTGGCTTTAACCCAGAGACAATATAAGATAGAAGTTGTTGGAGTGAGATACAGCTAATGCTACTATTGTAGCATGCGAGCTAACTGTCAGATGTGGAGTGGTCTTTCTGTGAGACTTGGAAATTCAGTTTTCCACAAAGTAGGAAAAGTATATTTAACAACTTTTAAATGAGGTGATGGGTTTGATATTAACCTACATCTATTATTAATACCATTAGCTCACTAAGATTTAGTGGGTGAGCTTACACATTGAGAGGAGGGAACACTGTTAAGCTTTCACTAGATGGGAAATAATGTGTATAAGCTTTGGCCTTTAGTGTCAGTTTTATTTCATAATTAATGTTTAGTTAAGTATTTTTCTAAGGTTTGTGACAGTTTGGTGTAGCATAAGTTATTAGCTTAAAGTTTGGTGTAGTTTCACTAATGATGTTTTTGGACCTCAACTTTTCTGTTCAAGCTAATTCAGAAGATAAAATGCAATTAAATAATAAATTCACATAGTTTCTTTAATTCAAATATGTTACCCATTTCCTTCTTAATATAACGCTTCAGTTCAGTTATTGCTGAAACTAATTAACAACATTGAGTCGACTTTTTCACATGGAAATGGTGGAAATTTCCCACAACCTGTTCTTCGTTGCAACAAAACCACATTTAGACAGGAGATGCGCAGATCAAATGTTTCTATTACTGCTTTCCTGTGAGCATAAGCCAAGTATGTAATCTCACTAAACCTAGGCAACATAACATTTCCCAGGGTTTGGGCAAAATGTCCACATAGAATTGAACAGGAGGAATTGTATTGGTTATTAAAGGAAGAACATGACTGGCTTATATTAGAAACAACCCCTCATCCAGATCCCAGGGTAATGCTATATGTCCAGGTGACATAGCCGCATGAAAATCAAGACGACTGTGCAGGTTATATGCACTAGGCTATGTTGAAACTTTATAGGCATTTACTCATTTAATGTTTCTTCTGAAATGATACGAAATAAAATGTGGGTTTTGCAGTAACAGCCTCTGTTCTTCTGAGAGGAGTGAAATCAGGAGGTCCATCACTCCAGAGAATGCAGTACCACTGCAGCACAGCCCAGTTGTGAGGCTTTTATATCCCTTTAGTGGACACTTGAATTTGGTGACCTTAGACACATATGAAGCTGCTTCACAGAGATTATACATTGTTTTTAATATAGGTTATTATAATTACTAATAAGCTATGTTTAAGTCAAAATACATTCTCACAGAGGACATGAGGGGGCAGAGTTGACTCCCTTTTTTCTCTACAAGCACTCAGTCCCTCTCCAGTTCCACAGTGAACATGAACAGAATTTACACATCATTGCAGAATTCATGGCAACTAGCAGTTTTGCTGTCATCATGCTTAGAAAAATAAAAAGAAGCAGACATAATTTCAGCCTTGGGGCTGCACATTTGAGTCTTGCCTAACTGTGAAGATTGTTAGGTTTAGGTTATGAGAACATTGCTATGTATAAACCAGTCATTTCTGCTTATGGAAGAAAAAAGAGTAACTTACAATGCTCTAGTTTTCTTGTCTTTTTTATGTCTCCCACTTTTTTCTCACTCCCCCTAAACCAGATCAATTCATGTTCCTTCCCTGGGATATATGGTATTTCACCTTTGTGTTACTGCATTTAAAGGGGTTTACCTTTCTACCCAAATTTATGGCTATTGTAGTAGTCTAAATAAAATGCAACTTCATTGTCTATAAGCACTTATCCAGTTCATGGTGGGTCCGGAGCCTATCCGGAATCACTGGGTGCAAGGCAGGAACACACCCTGGAGGGGGCGCCAGTCCTTCACAGGGCCACACACACACCTACGGACACTTTTGAGTCACCAAACCACCTACCAACGTGTGTATTTTGGACTGTGGGAGAAAACCCACGCAGACACTGGAAGAACACACCAACTCCATCACAGACAGTCACCCGGAGCGGGAATTGAACCCACAACCTCCAGGTCCCTGGAGCTGTGTGACTGCGACACTACCTGCTGCACCACCATGCTGTCCTTCAAATACAACTTGTTTTTTACAATATTTTGTAACCGATTTTTTGGTTACTGGGAAGCCTATAAACAATTTATGTTCCTAATCTGTATATCTCAGTGTATGTCTTGGAAAATGTATCTGCATAGTGGCACTACAGGAAGTTATGCTGCCACCCAGCTCCAGCGTCCTGGTTTTCTCTGGGTGATTTCCCATTTCCTTGTACAGTTCAAAAACACATGTTGGAAGGTGAATTTTTTGCTGTGCAAAAGTGTACTTAGGTGTGAGTTTGTGAGTGTCTGGGTGAGAATGTGATGCCCTACCATGGACCGGATGCCTGTCCGGGGTGTGTTCTGCAATGCTGAACAGAATGAAGCAGTTACAATAAATAAATAAATGTGTTTGCGTAAACCTATAGCAAGGGCACAAGCTTGATAGACACACCAGTTTTTGTTTTATATAACATAGTATTTGTATACATATTTAAAATGTCTTTTTTAGATTCTGCAAGCACAAAAGGTCTGTTTTTGTTCTTTAGGCTTCCTTTAAAAAGTCTTAATAGGTGATTAATCTTCAGAATAGCCGATAGGACACTCAATCAGTCCCTAAATAACATTATTGCTGTTTCTTTTGCCATGAATCATATAAGGGTTCAGCATACTGGCAAACTGATCTCCGATCACACTCATCGCGTTAAAGGTGATTTCTGCCCACAGCTCAGTGAAACACCTTCCCACTGTTTTATCAAGGCTTGACATGCTCCTCCCTAAGCACAGCATGCTACACAGCAGAAAAAAAAACACATGCATTATGGATGACAGACTCATGCAGTACAGATGAGTCATACCATTTTTACCAAGGCTCACACACGGCAGTAGTATTCATCCATATACAGAGAGGAACCGCTTATACCCACTTCCTAAATGGTCTGGAATTAAGCAAATATCTATTTTGTCCATTGTGGTTGTGAATTACACCAAATGATTTGCTTCACTCAAAAATACTAATAGCACGAGTAATTAGTGGAAGCTATAGTGGAGTAAATAAGGTGCATGTGATAAATGATGCACACCAATCTTCACCGCATTTCTCTTTATCCTTAAGCAGTAAAAATAAATAAGTAATCTTTTTGATTAAAGTGTTTTTGTAACTGACCTATGTCAATTACCTCTGTTCTGATTTATTGCCTTGTATCACATCATCTTAAAAAATAAAAGGTTCCTAAAACACACCTTACAATATCAACCAATGTCAGTGCAAATTGGCAAAGTTTATATAACTGCCGTGTGCTGAAAAGGTGGATATTTTTATTTTAAATTAGTCTTTTTGTACCATCACAGTAACAATGAATCTGTTTGCAGTTTCATTTCTGTTTGGATTTTATTTGGATTTACAAGATAGACTAACACTTTTTCACCTGCTCTGATTCTTCTTTAAACAAGAAAAGAAAAATAATTATTTGATGTCAAGTTGTTGTGAGCTCCGAGTCACTTCCTGTAGTTTATGTTGTTTTGCATGAGTAACTAATGCTAATGGACCTCTGTTTAGGGAATACTAATTCAGAGTGCTTTTTTTTTTTTTATTTTTTTTTTTTTTTTTTACTTGTGCACACTCATGTTCCTAGTACAGGTGCTTATCTATAATCAACCATTTCTGATTCTGAGGGACGCTTGATGATAATGGTAGAGTCATTTGGGTCAAACAGATTCTTGTACAAATGATAACATTTTCAATGAAGCTAATACACAAAAGACTGAGAGATGCAGAATGCTAATACTCTGAGTCCTGTGGGATGCTGTTCTATAAGCTACAAGATCTCAGCAGCATGTTAATGGGTTAACGTGCTTTCAGTGTGTGCCACCAGCAAATTACACATGGTTTTATTTTTTGGGGGGGGGGGGGGGGGGGTTCTGCCTAAATATTATTGGTTAGATTAAAGCAAAATGGTGACCAATGTTTTTATCAGTTGTAAGTTTTCCTGTAGCTTTCCACTTGTATATATCTATATATGACTTATTGACTGTGGGAAAGCTTGTTCTTATTCCATGAACACAAGTGAAAGGTGTTAAAATTCAGGCCTTGTCTATATCCTTTGTCACACCTCTCCACCTAACAGTGCATAGTAGATTAGGAGTGAAAACAGCCTTGTCAGTCATACATACAGAAACGCAGATCCTGTCTGCTTTCGCTTTGAATTCAGGGTCTTGGCCATGCTGAAATGACTTCATGTATTTTTAAAAATGTATGTATATTTAAAAAAACTTAGCTGCATTATTGTTGTGTTTCTTGGAATTTAATATTAGCAATTGAATTAGCACTGATAATTAGCACAGTATCATTATCAGAATACAATAAATTAAGGTTAACTTAAAATACACCTTTCTGATCATTTAAAATGTGTTTTAGTTGTTGTTATTTTTTGTCATACAGTGACTACACATTGTCTTGTAAAAAAGTAGTAAAGTGTCCACTTACCTAATGATATAGTATCTATAAAAATGTACATATGAAATTACACTGCAAAAAAACTGTGATTTCAGCAACTCCTGAAGCTTGATATTGGTCGTACTTTTGTAGATTTTTATAAATAGCAGTATGTCATACCATTTCAGAAACCACATAGGCAAGTCTGTTTTAGATTACTTAACGAATCAACATAGTTGGGACAAGTATGTGATGACTAACTGGTGAAGTATACATTTCCATGTCTTGTTATCTACAGAGGCAGCTCAAGTACAAAACTGAAGAATCAAACTAAAGACAGTAAACACTCCTTGGCTGATAAACTACATATTCATTTTGGGTTAAAAAAAATTAATAGATGTAGTTTTTCACTGAATGATTCCTTGCTGAGGGTCAAGAATATGAGCAGTCACTCGAAACGAATATGACTGCTCGCTATGGGGTCATCTATTTGTGGATCCTACAATGACTGTAGAGGCCGATCTGGGACCCACATATTTTGGTGCAGTGTGGACAGGGGAAGTTGATGGTGGTGATGGATGGTGGAGGAGCCTTTTTGAGTCGTTCTTTGTGGTACTGTTGCTTTGTCTCTGTGACATTTCAGTGTTATTTATTTATTTATTTTATTATTATATTAAAATGGCTACTGTCAGAGCGTCCCTGAGCTCTGAAGGGATTTCTTCCTTTTCCCAGATCTTGGGGAGTGGGCTATGGATGTGATGCAGGAGCACTGACCCACTTTCCTTTAGGACCTCTGCTGGTATTCCATTAGGGCCTGCAGTCTTGTTGTTCTTTAGGTTCCAGATGGCATCTTGCACTTCTGAAATGTTAGGAGATTTTGGGGGATATGGCTGATAATGTCGGTGTCTGTGGTACTATTGTGATTGAAGAGTTCTTAGAAGTACTCCTTCTATCTGGTGTTGATGGACCCATTGTCCTTCAATAGCATTTGTCCATCCTTTGAGCGCAGGGGGTTTAGACCTCGATAGTCTGGGCCATAGTTGGCCTTTGTGGCATTAAAGAAGCCTCTCGTGTTGCTAAAGTCTTCAAGTCTCTGGATTTCATTGCCTTTTTTCCAAGCCTTTTCTGTCCACCAAAATATTTTAACTTCCCTCACCTTGCACTGGACCGCTGCCTTTGCTCTGGAGGAAGCATGTCATTTTTCCACACGTGAAAGGCTTTTGTTTTTTTGGAGATCAGCAATTCTATCTTTGTATTGTTCTCATCAAACCAGTGCTGGTGTTTTCTGGACTTCTACCTCAAGGTGTTTATACAGACATTGAGGATGGTGGATTTTAGAAGGTTCCAGTGCTCTTTTATATCAGCAGGGTATTCCTGTTGAAGTCTTTTCACTGCTGGGTGGCAGGTTCATGCAGGTTGTGCAGCGTACAAGGCGATGATCTGTCCAGCAGTGTTCTGTTCTAGTCATGGCCGGTGTGATATTTACATCTTGCTAGTCCATGCCTCATACAACAGAATAATCGACAAGATGCCACTGTTTAGAGTGGGGTGTCTCCAAGATGCATTATATTTCTTTTTCTCGCAGAAAAGAGAATTGGTGATGGTAAGGTTGTATTGGGCACATTTGCTAAGAAGTATGAATCCATTGGAGTTGATCTTCCCAATGCCCTCTTTGCCAGTAGTGCCCTTCCAGAGGCGTTTGTCCTGGCTGACCCTTGCATTGAAATCACCAAGGAGTATGATCTTATCCTCTCTAGAGATCTTAGCCTGTGTTTCATCTAGGCAGGCATAGAAGGTCTCTTTTACTTCCTCTTCAGAGTCCAATGTAGGGGCATAGGCACTCAGGACTGTGGCCATCTGGTTGTTATCAAGTACCAGACGAGTGGTCATGAGGCACTCACTGATCCCTTTGGGAAGTTCAGAGAGGTGACTGATAAGCTCATTTTTTGATGGCACAACCGACCTCATGGTTCCTGGACTCCTCAGCAGAGTTTCCTTTTCAGAAGAAGGTGTAACCCCCTTTCTCCTCCTTCACTTGTTCTTCATCTGCCAGTCAGGTTTCGGAAATGCCGGATAAGTCTATTCGACATCTCCTTAGTTCTCTGGCAATAATAGCAGTTCTCCTCTGGTCTTTGGCTGGTTGCACTGTCTAACAACATGCGGATGTTAAATTTACTGTGTTTTTCACCGTAGGTGGTGATCCCACTGGACACGGTAATCCAGTCAGGAGGCAGGCTATTTTTAGGGCACCTTTTCTAGCCCTTTCCACATAAACGGGGTGAGCAGTGTGGATTCTAAAGAGGGCTGCTCAGTAATGGATGTAGCTAGCGAAGGGCTGCTGCCTCAGTTCGAAGAGCCCAGTGACTGATCTTTCACCCACTGCCCACTGTGCCAGTTCATGTCGAGGGGCTTCCAGATTTCAAGATCCTGCCCCCATGGCAACTTGCTGGTCACCACAGGACTTAATCCAGGATGTTAAGATGGACCCTCTATAGAGGGTGCCTGTGCGTGAATTTGTTTAACATGTAGAGGCACAGACAACCACTGCGTGATCTTGACAGATTTGGGTCAGGGCCCAGTGGCATGGAAACCAAGTTGACTGGAGACCCATTCTTGCTGCAGCGTTTAGCCGCCTTCCCAACTATTGGGATGGTACCTAAAGTAGAAAAATCATCATCCGCCTGTTCCACCGTTGAGGTCTTCTTCGAGTCACACTTTGTCTGCAACCTCCACATAGACCTTACCGCCATGAGTGACTCTACCAGGAAACTAACTTCCAGACGCCATCGCTCTCAGGTTCATTAGAACACACAAGGTTCCCCACCAACGGCAAGGTGATGACACATGGAGAGCCCATTTACATGGAATAAATGTGGTTTTTCACTGAATGATTCCTTCCAAAACTTCCCTGAATAAGTGTAGCAGGAGCATTAATTCTACAGAGTGGAGTTGACTTCCCCAAGTAAGGATCCTGTAAAGACAGTATTTATTTATTTATTTTCCTGAAAACAGTCTCACATTATGGGCTGGTAATATATATCTCTATATGTATCTATCTAGCTAGCCATTTTTGTTTGGTGGGGGTTGTCTCTTGCTTGCCTGCAACAACCTAAACTACATTCCCCATATGAGTCTGTTGTCAAAAATTTAAAAATATTTTACTGTGTCAAACAAAACAAACACCTAAAGACAGTGTATATTGGATAACTGGAAAAAATTAGTTCCCCTAAATAACTTTATGTAGGGCTGGTAGCATCACTGTAATAAGTGGTTTTTTATTAAAGGTGATACTGTGATCATGTGATTCAACAGTTATAATGTACATTTAAACAAAGTCAATTGAGTGCATCATTTTGTTCAGTTTGAGGTATTTTCAAACTAGAGCTGTACAGTTAGTTCAATATAAATATATTTTACAATATAAAATGTTTCAATTACAGTGAAACATTTCAAGCTCTGCTTCAAACATAATTCTGAACCACACCAAAAAATAAAACTGGTGAAATATGTAAATTTGTGATTTTGTAGAAATCAGACTATCATTGTGAGGTTAGTATTGCGCTTTGGATTAAGGTGTGAGCATTATTCTTTAGCCGTACCAGACAGGAGATGCCGAACGGCACCTTGGCCACGGTCCCTTTGGCAGTCTTATGTGATTGTTATTGGCTGTGGGACATCAGCACCTGTGCCCACTCCAGGGGGTCTACACTCACTTGAACTCATTTAGAGTGAGATTTCCGCTTGGCAGTTTTTTTTGTTTGTTTGTTTGTTTTTTTGTTTTGTTTTGTTTTGTTTTGTTTTATTTTTTTCAACATGGCCACCTCATTCAGGCGAGGGTGTCGGGTTGTGTGAGTAGAGACAGGCAAGATAGCCAGACATTTCCCTGTTTATTTTAACTAAGCTGATTGTTATTGCACTAAGCAAATCTAAAACTGCAAGTGCTTTGAGTTCACCTGCCATTTCTGTTAGATCTCTGATTGCCAAGTTGATTAAGCAGTGAGTTGTTACTTAGTAAAGCTGTTATTGTTTCTAATTTAAACAACCTGGAGTGAGGTCAGCAAAGATGGTGACGTGAACTCAAAGTACCTTCATTGTTTACCAACAGGATTCTTGAATTCACTTTAGTTTTATTAAATTGTAGGCAACCAAGAAAACATTTAAAGTGTTCGATTGATCAGAAAATGCTAATTTATCCAGTCTAAATATACTCGGTCAAAGTGTTGTTTGAAAATTCCTTAACAAATATCACACACATATTGAGTAAAGTAATCTGAAATAGATGTGATATTGTACTTCCTAATAAATGGCATTTGTTTATCTAAAAACACACGTGATTACACCAGGCCATTTGACGTATCTGCCTGAATAGAAAATCTATGTATAATTTATAATAATGGCTACTGTAAGCGTTTTTGTATTTTATAGAACACTTAAATATATTTCAATCCATTGTGTTTGTAGATAAGTCTAATTAATTCCCTAAGTGATTAGTTTTCCAGCAGTGGTAGCTTATTGTTAAGTAGCAAAAAGCGTATTGATCCTTAACATGCTTTCAATTCAGTGGATCCAGGGACATTTGGGGAAACAAATCTGAACATAAAAACATGTCTAGTTTTGCCACAAGCCATTTTGTTTACTGCAGTGAATCCCCCCCATGTAGGAATCCAACTGGGACTCCAACTGTTACAGAATGATAGCCTAAAATGAATATATAACTGTGTGTTCATAGGCATAATCTGAAAAGGTGTTAACTTGTTACAAGCATTCATTTGGTTGATCACAGTCACAAACTCCACCTGCTTGTCTTTAGTACCTGATAAGCTTAGGAATAGTCACCATGAATTATTTTTTACTGTTATTCTTCCATGTTTGAACTTTGGATAAAAGTTTGTAAGATCAGCTTTGGTAAGCCACTCCCTTAAGTTTGTCTCATTGTTGTAGTGTAAATTCATATGGAATAATCCAGTATATAAAACATTTATTCATGGAATTTAGCAACTGCATATTGATTTGAATCATAAGTGAATTGCATCCATTCTGTGACATTCTTCAGTCCCTTTGTGGCCAATGTTTGGATACTCTCTCTCCTTTTCTCTGCCACTCTTGGCTCTGCTCAGACTTCCAGGTCCCTTATGCGCTTATGGGCTTAAGAGACGAAGCAGGAATCCGGGTTAATTCAGCTTAGAGGTGTCTCTGGGAGCGCATGGTGGGGGTATGTGGGGGTGTGTCAGCTCCAGCTGAGTCTAGCCACAGCCTGGGGAACCTCAGGGGCCAAGAGTTGGCCCAGAAATAGATCTGTGTGATGAAAGCTGCCTTAGATACAGAGCCAGCCTTAACAATCACTCTGAGCAAACGGCCTGAAGTAATCAGTGCCATTACCTCAAACAGGCTGTAGCTGGTCAGATCTGATCTTCTGTTTAAGAAGTCTCTTCCACACAGCAAGCTTCCTTTCATGTTGAAGGAACCCTTTTAAAGAAATGAGATAATAGACATTGAAGTGACTACTATACTTTGATCGGTCCGTATCGTATGCTCGACATGGATGGAATTGTGAAACTGAAACAAAACAAGGATTTCAGATGTAAACATGTAGAAGTGTAACATTTGGTGATTTGTGAGGGATTTTTGCTAGACCGCTAAAAGCTTTGTTCGACTATCCTTTGTCTTTTTTAGCTCAGGCAAATCAGTAAATATAAGCGTGTGAGCTAGTTGATTGTTGAAATTAGCTGGTCACTAATAAAAAAAACACTACTGTTGTTATTTATATAATTACTGACGTTTTCTTTTGTGTCATTAAACCGTGGTTAATTTGTGACATCCGAATCAAATGGATTTTTTAATTGTGTACTTTCATAGAAGGGGTTTCAGTCCATACTCTGCCAAATTGTAACTGAATCTGAGTAAACATACACATTCTTGATTATCTCTTTGTGCATGTTTTGTCTTCTCTTTTAAAGTTTCACACAAAACTATTTGAGTGATTCTAGCACAGCTTAATGAAGAACGGTTAACTTTCTCAATTTGAGTATGTGAGATGTAAATGCATTACTTTTTTATTGTGCTTTTACTGAATGATATTTGGGTGGCAGGTATTGTTGTAGTCACAGAGCTCCAGGATCCTGGGGGTTGTGGGTTCAAGTCTGTGTGGAATTTGGTGTGTTCTCTCGTTTCTCAACTGTTGATTTATTATAGTTTTAACATTCCTATGGAACTTCATCCTTTACAAGACATTCATTTATTGTCTGTAAGCGCTTATCCAGTTCAGGGTCGCGGTGGGTCCAGAGCCTACCTGGAATCAGTGCAAGGCAGGAATACACCCTGGAGGGGGCACCAGTCCTTCACAGGGCAACACACACACACACATTCACTCACACACTCACACGTATGGACACTTTTGAGTTGCCAAGCCACCTACCAACTTGTTTTTTAGACCGTGGGAGGAAATGAGCACCCAGAGGAAAACCACAGGGACAAGGGGAGAACACACCAAACTCCTCACAGACAGTCATCCGGAGCAGGACTCAAACCCATAACCTCCAGGACCCTGAAGCGTTTATCATGACACCCCTCCAAGTAGCCAATTGTCAATTTCCATCTGCCCACACCCCCACACCAAGGAGTTTTGTTTATTTTTTGCTTTTGCTTTGAATTTTGAATCAAATATAATGATAAGGAATTATCATAAAAGAATTATATAAATTATTATTAATTTTGTCAGTAGCCTAAAATGAGTACTAACTATGTGTTATTAGGCAAAATGTGAAATTATGGAAATATATACAATCATATTGACCAGAAATTAATGATAGTAAAATGGGGAAATTAAAAATGTGTCACTGGACCATACATTGGGGCAGTAGAGTAATCTCTCAGGTAATCTACCCTATATCATCTATAAGCTGGCTGTCATTTGAAATCTAAGCAAATTTGCTTCTCAGTGTCCCAATTGGATTAGGATTGGAGAGGTCCTGTCAGCCTCAGCTCCCTTTTCAGACGAAGACGTGTGTGCTCCATGTGGATGATGGGATTTATTGTGTGAACAGACGTAGCTGCCATGTATACTTCAGTCTCTTTTGTTGCTAATGAATTACCTTCAGAAAGGAGATTGGTCCAAAAATAATAATAATAAATTACATAATTCACAGCCAGATGTCTCTCATCCAAGATGAGCTGTGAAGCTAATGTAACAAACAGGTACTAGATATGTATATCCACCAATGATAGGAATGCATGGGTTATCCCACGATAACCCTGCATTGGGTAAACTCGTATAAAATGAGTAGACTTGTTTCATACATTTGCAGGATTGTAGAAAGCTCTCTGGGTACTGTGCATGAGGGGGGAAAGTTCTAAAACTCCTGCACTGGTCAGAATGTGTGGTTCTGCCATGTGCTCATTGGATGTGTGTAAAACAGAAAGCAGTTTTGTGTGCAGCTTTGGAAGCAAGTTGCCCACGGTTTCTCTCTCTCTCTAGCTGTCTGTTAGAGCAGCAGTAGCTGGCACGCCTCTGATCTCATTAGTGAAGGTGATGTAGCCCTGTGATCTCATTACCAAATGATGTAATGTACTGCAGATGCAGCCTATTGTGACCCAGGGCCAGTGTTTTTGGTTTTCTGTTTTCAGTTCATGAAAATAGCATTTTAATTTGAACTCATTACTAACAAACACAAACCATTTAAAATGCTGGTGTTTATGTGATGTGCCGTGTACATAGAATTCTGCAGAGACACAGCGTACCCTGGAGTTTTTTTTATGTTTTTTCTTACTTTGTACAGAGGCAGTGTCTATCATTTATTAAAAAAGACACAGAAGCCTCAGCAAAAATATTTGTGTTTATTTTCAGCTTATTTTCAGGAGGCTTGCTTCTACTTTTTCACCTCCAAAGTTTAGTGTTAATTGTTGCTTGTATTTCTTGCTTCTCATGCTTCAAGTGCTCCAACACAGTGTTCTGAGAACATGAGTAACCTCGGAGTGATTTGGGATATGGAATGCATAATGAATTGATAAATAGAAATCAGAATGAATATGTTAACATCTGAAGTACTGTTTAAATAAGAGTTTATTTTCCCCCCACAGTCTCATTTAAATTTGAAGCAAGCAGAATTACACACTTTGACAAGCCAGCTGGCTTATATTTTAAAACTATTATTCTAACACTCTGAGACACATTCTGATTTCAAATAAATAAGGAGTCTTTCAGCATTTTTTGATAAATAAATCTTCCCAGATAGGTTGACAGAAAAATGAATTATAGTACAGTGAAACACAAAATGTAATCTCTCTCTCTCTCTCACTCTCCGCAGGAGTCGTAAGATTCAGATCCGGAACATTCCCCCTCACCTGCAGTGGGAGGTAAGCCCTGCTGCTTCTCATCAACATACAGCCCTGATTTTTAAACAAGCGAGGAATACAGCAAGGCTGATTACTCACTATTCATAGTCAACTAATCCTGATCAAAATTGCCCTGTTAATTTAGCTTCTCTTCTGGAAACAAAGCATGGCATGTAGTATAAGGACATTAACCCTTAGATGTTGCATTTACTGTTGGAACTAAATTGAATTATGTGATATTGTAAATTTATTTCTTGTGTTTGTGAGAAGCGGAGTTAATGTATTTGATGTAAATCTAGAGTGTCTGATTGTATGAATAGCTTAAATTCTATTTTTATCAGCTAATATTTATTTATTAGTTACTTATATCATATTGGTGATTTTCTTAGTCTTAATTTGTCTTAATGTATTTCTGGCTTTTATTTTGTTCTTAAACTTTGATTGTACTGTTTGTGTTTGTACATTAAAGGCTAAGCACCACTTAATGGACCTCCATGAATATTTCACATTATTTTAGTTACTGACATATATAAGTATGAATTAAAACCCGAGCTTGCTACGGAAATTCTTGAACGCTACCGTGACGTCACTGGTGGACAACAGCTGAACAACGCCGTGGTAAAACACCGTTATGACTGACTGTTATGACAGTATCTAGCTAAATAACCAACATTATTCATGACAATAGCCTAGCAATAAGCTAAACTCAAATTTAGAGGTACCGTTGTTCTTGTAAATGTGATCGAAGTCGAACTCGAATTCCTCCGACACTATAAACCTCCGTAATGCAGCTACGTAGCCGAGTATAATCTGAGCCACCGAGTTTAGCAAGTCAAGCTAACGTTAACTAACACCAGCTAAAACAGGCGAAGTAAGTGTCCTTACCCTGTTTACCTCCATGTTACAGAGGCTCTTGAACACCTTTCGTTGGTGTCCTTACAGGCCCATATTGTTGGAAAAGCGCCAGTGAAATGAGCTACAGATAACGGAGTGAGCGGAGGGTCCTTTCCAAAGTGCCCGTTTAAAGTTGACAAATGTAGTCCATTTTCTGGATATTTTGGGATCTTTGGGCCATTTGTGCACAGATGTCCCACTGTACATTGAATGATTGCAGCCAAAAACAACACACCTTTTCATCATTTTGCATTAAATTAAGTGCAACTTCTAGAGTTGTTGTCCACCATCTACGTCACAGGCAAGACGCCTATTAGAGTTTCCGAACACCGTTGGGAGGGGGACCAACGGTCTTTTAAAACTTATTCCTTGAATTAGTAAGAAATAACATGTTTTCTGACTATCAATAAACACAAGTTAGGAACTCAAATTCCACTGTATTTATTTGTTTGACACTTTCATATAGCTGGTGCTTAGCCTTTAATAGTGTTAGGTTTATATTGTATTGACAGCTTTTAGCTAATTTTGATCATCAAATTGTGTTCTTTGTTGAATTTTGTTAATGGCTTTTTGTTAATACTTTATATTGATGCTTTATCTTTTATCTTTATTAGTCCATTTGGTTTATCATGTTTTATTTTTAATCATGCAGCTGCATGCACTTAGCATTGGCAACAGTGTTTAGTCCCCTGGAGTATCAGCTGTGCACAATGGCAGCTTTAGTGCATGTGTTTCCTCAATGTGCTTCATAGTTATCTGTACATGGATGGATCTGAAGTCATTACAGATTAAGCACCAATGTCTAGAAGGATGGAAGAGATTGATTGTAAGGCTGGTGTGTGAGAGACTTTCATTTTTGTCCCTCTACACCTCACCACCCCCCACCTTTTTTTTCCTTCTTTCCTCTGACCCATTTCTGCACTCCTTATTCATTTATTCTCTCCTCTCTATCACTTCTCTTCTCTCTCTCAGTTTTACACTTCATAACTTTGGTGTGTATTTATTATGCTACATATCTTCCTCTGTATCTTTTTATTTGCTCCTCTTTATCCCACAATGTCTTTCTTTCTTTCTAGACGTATCTTGTCTTTTTTATTTATTTATTTTTTATTCACTGTGTCAATGCATAGACCTCAAGGTGCTGTTTCACCTGTAAACTTTATTGAATGTCAGAACCAATTATAGTAGACTAATTATAGGCATCGTTTGGACCAACTAAGCTTATTTTTGATGATAAAACCCTATTTCCTGAAGTCACATTTGTCTTTTTTTGTTTTCCTAAGATTGCAGAGAACCCTGCAGAGAACGTATTCCTGCATATTTTAATGTGTTTAACTACAGTTTATTTGCTGAATGTAACAAGCTGGAAGAAAAACATATCTTGGATTGTTTAAGGGGTTTATATCCCAATATGTTAAACAGAAATGTTTGTATTGAGCTATTGATGTTTGAGTATGTACGCTTTTCACTGAGAAAATTAGCATCATGTCATTTGACCTCACGTTGAAGGCTGCAGCGAAATTGCAAATATTAACACAAATGTTTTAAAAATAAGACATCATCCTGAATCCTGACACCAGCACACGAAATATGAAACATGAAATGAATTATGAATTTTGTAAATTGTTGAATCCTTAGGTGCACACGGGGCATTTCTGTCCCTTCCTTTTCATTTAAAACCTTCAATGAAAGGTGTGTGCTGTGAAACATCCTGAAAACATGCCACCTCAGGAAAGATTGAATTCAGGATCAAATGTTGACAAAATGTGATTCGTTAGCTGATGTGTCCAGATGTGATTAATATGTTACTTTAAGATGTAGATTTACACAAACAGAACAGAAATTTTCAATTTCTGTCAGACAAAATTGGGGCAACAGAAAATGGAATTGGTTTTGTGTGTGTTATTTGACTTTATTTTGGGTTTTTTCCCCCCAGGTATTAGACAGCCTGTTATCACAGTACGGTTCAGTTGAAAACGTGGAACAAGGTATGATCACCGTTTTAACGTGAGTGTGTCTTTGTGTAAGTGTGTGTGTGTGTGTGTGTGTGTATTTGTGTGTGTCTGTCTGTGTGTTTTTGCGGTCTGAATCACTGTGTGATGTGTATGTATCATGATAAATCACAGTGACTGTGTTGTCATCCTCGGTGTAAGAAGAGTGCGATCATACTGTAGTCTATAATTGCAGTTTTTAAATAAGATAATGATGGTGGAGTTTTTTAATGAGGCTGTTAAATCATTTCAGCATCACTGCTTCGACTGGTTGCTTTTACACACACACACACACACACACACACACACACACACACACACACACACACACAGCCAGAATCAATTTAAACAAGTCTTACTCATCTAATGGACTATTTACACAAGTCGTGTATGTATAATATATGTTTCCACATGTAATAAGAATGTTTCAAAACTACACCAAGCTTTATTTTGTTTCTGGTTTCATGCTAAGTCATGACACTTGCCTGCTCCCACACACACACACAGAGACATTGAGTGACCAGTTCACTGCTGAAATTAACACTGAATCAGTATCATCTCAGAGATATTTGCCTTGTTGTTTCCTTATGTTTAATACTGACTATATCTCTCCTCCTTACACTCTCTCTCTCTCTCTCTCTCTCTCTCTCTCTCTCTCTCTCTCTCTCACACTCACGCACACTCACTCACTCACACACACACACATACACACACACACACAGACTCTCATGCAGCCTCAATCCAAACACAACCTCTTACTCATCTAATGGACCATTTAGCTGCTCTAAAATTCACATACGTCTTCCATGTGCTCAAGTGGCTCTGTTTATGTGCCTTGTTTGTGTGGATCAGCACATATCCCCGAACGTGAAAATGATATTATTTCCACAGAACAAACAGTTTCCTGTTTTAATCTATTTGCAGAATATAAGGTATATACAATAAATCTGTAGACTGCTATCAAGTGTAAACTTCCAGTAACCCGTTTATAGGCTTATCAGATTTCAGAACATTTTCAAATAAAACCTTTTATCATCATCATCATCTTTTCCGCGTAATCCATCAGGGTATTTCAAGAAAATATGTTCTAGAATACAAAACAAACATGAAAGTGATATATTGTTTTCCTGACAAACCCTTTGCTAACAAGAATACAAATAAAAGTTATCCAATGATTTCACTGATCAACTTCATTATATTTTAAAAATATAAATACATTTTGTATCTAATGACTGCAGCACATTTCATAAAAGCTGGAATGGTGCAAAATAAGACTGTATGGACAATTCATGTCACACCCTTTTGAGACATTCCACTGTAAGCAGATGAACATGAAATGTGTAAAAAGATCATTCACAAAAGGCTCAGTTTTTGCAAGAAAAAATGGGGCATTGCTCATCACTTTATACCAAGCTCCATGAGAGGTTTATCAAATAGCTTAAACAGAACATTTGTCATTGTAATTTTGCAAAGAATGTAGGCCTTCTATCTTCTAACATACGTAAAATTGTGAAATGATTCTGGAGACCTGGAAAAATACCAGTCCATATAGGGTAAGGGTGGACACCATTGTTCAATCAGAAAGACCTTCGAGTAGAGGGGGATGATGTGGCCAAAATTTATATCACAATATATTCCTAAATAATTCTGATATCAATATGAGCCATAGAAAAGCTGCCAAGGACCGAAAGCAACATGACATTATCATCAAACAACAACCTCTTGGCTTTTATATTAACGTTTTTAAACTAACTTTAAAATTGAAGGCAATGAACTGATGGAAGCACCATGTAATTGACTGTCAGTCAGTGACAGATGCTGTAAATAACGTATATTGAAATATTAAAAATGTGTATAAAAATCATTGTTATTAAAGCATTTTATATTGAAATATATATTGATACTGAATTATTGTACAGCCCCAGGCAGAAGACACAGGAGTACACACAAGGTGGGAAACACCTGTGAGCACTGTCACATGACACACTAAGCTGACAGGTGTGGGGCGTGGCTAGGGGACAGAACAGGAAGAAACACACCTAACCAAAAGGACACAACTCATTTCAGATATATATGATAAACATGTATGTCCTGTAAATTCCAGTGTTTGCAGCTATTAGATGAAAATTGGAAACTCTGTTTGATTTGTGGAAAACAAGTTTCATATTTAGGTTTGTGTGCGTTGCCATGATGGCAGACATCTTATTGAATTATTGAAACTAAGAAAATACATTGCTTTTTTTTGTAGGGGTTACTTTATGTAAAATTAGAAAATGAATTGTTTGATATTACTAATATCGAATTTGAAGAGGGGGGCTTATTCAAAATTTAAATTGTAGTGACTGGTTCATTTGTTTCTGACTGAGGTGTGTGTGTATGCGTGTGTGTATGCGTATGTGTGTGTGTGTGTGTGCGTTTAGAGGAAACTGTGTTTAGAAAGCTCGGTTTCTAGTCTCAGGGGGTCGTACTGAATGGTCTGTGGTGCTTTGATCTCCTGGAGGTCCGTCCACATGTGTGTGTGTTTATGTGAGTGTGTGTGTGTTTGTGTTGAGTGCTCTGATTTAGGGCTTCCTGTCACTGGGCGACAGGCAGGCGCTTGGTAATAGATGCAAACGTCTGCATGTAGTAAAGCAGCCGTCACAACCACCCACAGTAGTTATTCCCTGTGTGTGTGTATTTTTGTACACTTTCAAGACACTGAAGGAACACCAGAGATAAAAAGTCTTCATTTGTTACATAAATGTTAAAGGCAGGCTTAGGGGAATGGGTTAAATTGATCGTTTCATTGTTTATATTTAATACTTATTAAACATTTACCAACTTATTAGACTTTTGCCAATCTTTATAATCAAAAGTTTGGAAAAGAAATCAAATTCAAATGTACCACAACTTTGCCATATTTTCTGTTTTATTGTCTTCCCCATTATGAATAATTCAGAAACGAATTTTGCATTGAAATATGCAGAATTGTGTTTTGTATAATACTGCGCATATCTACCTAAGGTTGGTGAGAACGTGGTAAACAGGATTGACTTATGTCACTGTGGGAAATGTCCTCTTCATGACTGATCAACACAGTTGTAATCTGGAAGCACCCAACCCACTATACAACCAGAGTCAGCGCAAGGGCCAGTCATATATGAGAGAGAGAGAGAGAGAGAGAGAGAGAGAGAGAATCACTAGCTTCAGCTTTTCTCATGGGATATTGTGGTTCTTGTGGCTGAGGCCATCAGCGTTTAACACGGTTAAGTTATAACATGTTCAGATATACATGTGAAAAGTTAATGCTGAGAATCTCACACCAGCTTTTGACAGTGTCATCTGTTCTCATAATACCCCTCCTGAAATGCAAATAGAAAGGTGTGGTGAGAGACCTCGTACCTGTTTAAACTATGTGAGTAACTCGATGTTCTCTTTCTACATTAATTCTGTAATTCTTGGGAAACTCTGGGAAAGATATAACAACTCACATATTGCATGGTTCCAGAACTGACTTAAGAGTTTCATGTGGTGCAGGAGAGAACGGGGCACCAAAGTGGCACCAGCATCCAGCATGCAGGACACTCCTATGCCCTTCAAAAAAGCCACAAGTCAGAGACACTCTACTGTCCAAATAGGTGTACTGACAAAACCAGTGGAACTTTGAAAGCAGCTGACAGCCAGTTATTGACCACAGACATGACATCAGGGCCATGCCGTCATCCTGGACAAAAACAACAGCCATATGAGCATAGGCTGTGAAGGTTAGGAGACTAGCCGTAAACTGTAAGGCAGAGAGAAGCCCATGCTGATATCTGCCAGGTCCTGTGATGGCTTTATGACATGTAGTCGATAAAACCTGTCAAACATGTGCGGCAAAGCCTAGCTATCCACAGCACAAATGTCACAAATAGAAACCGGTTTTATTAGAGACATCAGACTGACCATTCCTAAGCCTTGAGATGACACAAGCAATACCCTGTGAGGTGGAAGCCCATAAAACAAAGAGCTAACTGTTTTTCCTCAAAATCAGTATACAGTGTGCATCAAAGTGCATAGAATTTGAGAATCCACACAAGGCCAATAAGAGAAGCAAGGCCATTTAGACTAAGACTTTTCAATTCGTCTTTTCCACGGATTGAGAGGGAGCAGTGACAACATCTAGCACCATGTTGTCCCATGATGGCATCAGAGGCTTGGAGGTTGGATGCAGTCTGCATAAAGCTGTCATAAAATGACTTATTAAAAAGTGTTCAACGACAGTGTTCTTGTCAAAGCAATTGACAAAAATTGCAGGCAAGTACACCTTAATTGTGGAAAAGACTCTTCTATACAGCAGCCTTTGTAAAAAGCCCAGCACATCAGAAGGAATATTTTTTATTAGAACCATTGCACAGTGAGAAACAGTGATTTTATTGGAGAAAGGCAAGTGCTTCTCCTTCCATATTTTGAGTGTCACACTTTTGGCACATGGATTCAGTGGCTGGGCCAAACAGCTCCCTGGAGCCCACTGGAGCATCCAGCATCTCATTAAGGCCAGAGAGGTATAGGCTCAGCATTCTTGCCTGCAACTACCAGACAAATGCAAAGCCCTGAGGAGTGATCAGTACCATGTTTGGTGCAGATCATGTATATTATGCACTGCCGTATAACAACTATGCAGCAATGCACAGCTCAAATCATATCAAGTTCGCTGATGACACCACTGTGGTGGGTCTCATCAGCAAGAATGACGAGTCAGTGTTCTGAGAGGAGGTGCAGTTGCTAATGTAGGATCATCAACCTGTCTCTGAACATGGACAACACTAAAGAGATGATTGCTGACTTCAGAAGAACAAGGAGTGATTAGTTTTTTTCTGAACATTGACTCCTCCACTGTGGAGATTATCAGGAGAACCAAATTCCTCAGTGCTCATCTAGCTGTGAATCTCTACGTTCCACAGTAAAGGCTGAGGAAAGCACATCTCCCACCTTCCATTCTCATCAACAGAGGGACCATCGAGAGCTTCCTGAGCAGCTGCATTACTGTCTGGTTTGGGAACTGTGCCGATTTGGATCGCAAGTCCCTGCAAAAATAGCTGAGAAGATTGTTTCTTTCTTACTTCATCAGACGTTTACAACACACACCAATATAAAGCACATTTAGTTGTCTAAAAAAGTGCTGTAGAATTGTAAATGTTTGATGGTGATGAGGAAACCTGATGGTACTGAAATATACATGAAAGACAACATGAAAGTTACTGATGCAGTAACTGTCCCCAGTTATATTCATCAGATCACTGCTGAGATTGGCCTGTCAGCACCCTGCCAGACATGATGCCGTTGGTGCTTTCATGGTCAGTCAAGCAGAGGGAGTTTCCCATAATGTGATACAGAACAAATGTTGAAATAGAACACATAAGACGTATTATTACATTTAAATAGTTACACATATTTCATAAGGCTTATTTGAATTACGCTATGTCATGACAAAGTATAAAAACAGCCTGTGAGATTGCATACTGAATGAATGAATCAGATTCTGTGGTCATTTCTAGCTGTGAATGGCAAAACAAAAATATTGAAGTGTACAAAATATATGAACCCAACTCTCCCTTTTTCTTTCCCTCTGTAGTTAATGCTGACTCAGAAACAGCTGTGGTGAATGTCACGTATGCTTCAAAAGAGGAAGCTAAAGAGTAAGAGACTCTGCACTCATCCCTCTATCTTTCCTCAGTCTTCTCTTCGCAGTTCTCACCCCTCCATTTCCAATTCATGTTTTTCTGAGGACAGGAAATGTAATTCATGTCATTCTTCAAATTACTTATATTTCTGTGTTTTGGTAAAGTTTTAAAAACTGTTTGTCCCTGATGTTTTATCAATCAATCTGTCTTTTCCATATTCAACCTCATGTTTCTACAATTTTCAGTTTCAACTTTTCGTTTCATTTTGATCATGCAGATTTATTAATATAATGTTTTATATTCATTCATTTATTTTGTGTTTGTGACAGTTCATACTTTTAATGTTAGGTATAATATAGTTATGTGGTGTAACTGAGGTGTTTAAAGATAAACATACATATTATCGCTGTCCAAATAAAAAACATTTAAAGTGGATTTTAAGTTTACTGCATCATTTGAACACAGCAGCTGCTCACTGTGTGAAAATGTCATGATGAATCGACTAATAGAAATGCGCCAAAATTACTTGGAATAAATTATTTTTTACATGGACTTCCACTGAATGTTTAGAAGGTCTTTTTCCTTCTCCTGTAAAATTGCTATTTTGGCAGACACATCTTTATATAACTGTTTAAGTGATGGCTCTGTCCTTGTGAGTTTGGGAAACAAACTCACAATGATGCCTCAGTCATCTGAGGCAGAGAGAGCACAATTTCTAATCTCTTAATGAAACGCTGGCCATCCTGGGTGTCTGTTAGCTAATTTGCCAGACACAAAGAGTTAGCATTCTCCTCCAAGAGTGTGAGAGGTCCACTGGTGCTGTGACTAGTCTAACCACCAAGCTTGGTAGTACTGAGCTAAATGATTATAAGCTTATAAGTGGACTTGCCAGTGATTACAACTGAGCAAAAATGCACACACACACACACATATATATATCTATACTATTCACAATCATAAATGGACACATAAACATCACTTTGATCATGCAAAATAACCACATTTTTCTCTTCTTTCCCAATTTAGGGCCATTGAGAAGTTGACCGGTCACAATTTGGATAACCACTCCTTCAGCGTGTCCTACATTCTGGACGTGGAGGGGGGTGCAGGGTCTCAGGCCCAGCGGGTGACACCTCGAGGGGGACGAGGGTCGCGAGACTCAGACTCCACACATACCGGGGCCATGGGGGGCCTCCAGGGGCCCCGACACGGTCACCATGAACTCCCACTCAGACTGCTGGTGCCCACACAGTTTGTAGGAGCCATTATTGGTAAAGAAGGACTGACCATCAAAAATATCACCAAGCAAACTCAGTCAAAGTGAGCCATCCTGTTTCTCAAGTTATTAGATTGATAGCTCATTACCATATTTTCAGTCTCCCCTACAGTAAATGTAGTGTTTTCTGAAGTTTGCTTCTTGCTTTTTCACTGGAGATCTGATGCTAATATATAGTAGCAAGTCAATGACTAAAATGTATTTTAATTAAAAGTAGATTCCTTGACTAACATGCTTGATTAGAAATAGACAAGTTACTGCCCACCACTGACTACATCATATCAAACAGAATGTAAACTGAGTGAGAATTTTCTCATTTGTCTTTCTCTCTCTGTCTTTGTCAGAGTGGATATCCATCGCAAGGAAAATGCAGGAGCTGCAGAGAAACCCATCACCATCCACTCGTCTCCCGAGGGTTGCTCTCAAGCCTGCAGGATGATCCTGGAGGTCATGGAGAAAGAAGCCAATGACACAAAAACGTCTGTCAAAGTTTTAGTATTTAGTATTAATCTTTAGTATTAAAAATAGTGTGCTTGTAAAAGTACATTGGTAAAATTGATCTCTGTTCTGCTCTGAGACAGTGCTGAAGAGGTCCCTTTGAAGATTTTGGCTCATAACAGTCTGGTGGGTCGTCTGATTGGAAAAGAAGGCAGGAATCTGAAGAAAATTGAGCAGGACACCGGGACCAAGATTACCATTTCCCCGTAAGTACACACTAGCCGTGTCAATATGTGTTCTGTATTTTGTGTTCTCGTGTTCATGGGAAATTTCAGTATCAGTCCAAGTACTGTTGCATTTAAAAGTCCACATCTAGTCAAGTACAGTTCAAATGCCCGGATGTGTTCTTGCTCCACCCGTAAAATGGAGGATGCACTGGGACGTGACTTCTGTAGACTTGAGAGAGTCAGATATCCCAGAATGCATTTCGCACCAACCTCAGCGCTATTAATTTTTCGCGGCACGGAGACGGTGACTTATGAAGTAAGCCGGCGTTCCAATTACTGAATGACCACCGCGTCCTTGGGAGTTTGTACTCTCCAGTCGAGCTCGCCAAATTTGTACAACCAAGTATTGCAGTCCGAACGTTTAAAACGTTATATTAAACCTCTGATAATGAAGTGTGTTCTAGTGTTCACATCATAATGTGATTTCAACTACACCACTCTTGAACAGTTTGGAGTCATAATGTAAGTGAGTGAGGGGGGGGGGGTGCTCTCGCCCCTCGTATGCTTAGCTGAACCTATGTGTGCTTTTAGGTCCTTTATACCTTTGTCAGTAAACAAGGACTACTGACGTGCACAGTGATCAATTAAATGTTTACAGAGAAGGTTATTGACTAATAACGGTAGCTCTACAGTCAGACCGTCCAATCAGAAGATTTTAGGCTACTTCACCACTCCCCCTTCTCACTCAAGCGAACCAATCGGAGTAGGGGAGGGCGGGACTAGTTTGTGAACGAAACGCTTCTCGAAGTTCTATGTAAGCTCTAGAAAAACAAAATCCCGGACATTTTTTTAAGTCTAAAAAAGAGGACATGTCCGGGTAAAAGAGGACGTGTGGTCACCCTAGTCTACCTAAAGTAAAAACCCAGCCTCATTAGTCTGTGTCCATAAAGGTAAAGCTTTTCTGGGACATGCAGATGACTCCAAGAGATTTGAGCAGGAGCCCCCAGGTCTTGAGGCTTGTTTCAGAGGGTCTTTTATGATTCTGACTAGCATAATGCTCTCATTTAATATTTTGTTATTTTATTTTTTGTTACACCTGAAGGGATATGCCACTGATGCGTTTATTTTCAGTTTTCATGAAGCACACTGAATTGACCAAGTGTAGGAAATGTGCTGTAGACAGGAACATTCCTTGAGATATGGTCAATTTTAAAATTTGATTTCCATTTTAAATTAGTTACTGACTCTACAAATAGATTGTAGAATAGTCTGCAGCTTTATCGTTCTAAATATATCTTTCTAATCTTAATATTTTTCTCCTTGAAACTGGACTACCATATTAAAAGTTTGAATCATTTTGTGTATGAGGTCATTCAATTTGATATAATTGAACACTGATTCCAAATGAATTGTAACTTAAATCATTACATTGTCCTACTAAATACATATTTCTAGTGATTGTGTGACATATTTAATGGCCATTTCAAATAGCACAAGTCAGGAACGGTGCACTATTATCAGTTCATCATTACTACTGCTAGTACATCTACTGCCCCATTATCATTATTTTTGAATGACTGAAACCTCAACATCACTATTTTTTTCTCTCACTGCAGACTGCAAGACTTGACAATATATAACCTGGAGCGTACCATCACAGTGAGGGGAGGGGTGGAGGAGTGCTGTAATGCAGAGGTGGAGATCATGAAGAAACTCAGAGAAGGCTACGAGAACGATGTGTCCGCTTTAAACGTAAGCACTTCCCACACTCGCTGATGTCACTTGGTGCTCAAACATTTCGTGTAGTGTAACTCTCCAATGTCACAACTATTTCACAACAGGAAACAGTTAATATATTAATGAAATGATTATTTCTCATATATTTTACATTATCCATGCATTAAAATGTGCAGAAGCATCTTCACTTTTGAAAATATGTTGATGTTTTCCGTACAGAAATGCAGCAAAACATTTGATGCCCAAACCTTTGCTGTATAAATTTTGTTTAGTGGGGAATTTAATGTTTACAATTAAGTTCATACTTAAGACATTATTATAATGCATTGTAAATTATTCTAACATTTCAGCACATTAGAAAAAATTATAATATATTTTTATTGATGCATCACATGGCACTGGTGTGTTTCTGGTTTTTAACCCTTGTGATTTCTAAAACATGATGTTTCCACGTATGTTTAGTCCATACTTTAGACTACAGTTAACCTAGTTAATGTTCACTTAAACACTATAGGGGAAGGTCGATTTATTTTCTTCCCTCTGCAAATACAAAGCTATAAATATTTGAAAAAGCAGCTATTGACCTAAAGAGCAGCAACATAATACTGAAATGGAATTGTAATGTTCTATTGATTGTAGTAGTAGAAAGTGTTAGAGCTGTGGTTGACCAATGTGGCATCTAAAATGTGATATCTGTTTAAAAAAAAAAAACAACAACAGTGCTTGGCAAACTAGGAATAAACAGAATGGCCGATACACACACATCTTTGACTGTGGCTGGAGATTAGCTGGATTGGCTTAAAGTGAATAGAATTCAGGTGGTCCTCCCAGACAAAGGAGCGCTATGCCTTATAGAGCTGCTCGCCCTAGTGGCACAATATAGCTATTGCACATTTGTAAGAAGTGAAATGAATCTTTTTCTCTTTCTCTGTCATTCTCTGTAGCTGCAGACAAACCTGATCCCGGGTTTAAATCTGAATGCTCTGGGGATTTTCTCCTCCTCTCTGCCTGTCCTCTCTCCATCTGCAGGGCCTCGAGGAGTGGCTCCTCTCCCCACCTCATACAACCCATTCGTGGTGAGCCCCAACATAGAAAAAGATATCCATATTCATTTAGAGTGCTTTGATGAGAACTGTTGCACTGGAAAATGTACAGACTTCTATATACTGGATTTAATATGTGCCTCATGCGCATGAGTTAAACCTACTACATACAGTTATTGTGTTAGTGTTGTAATGTTGTCCTGCTGACACATTTAAATCAAGTCAATTGAGTGCATTGCATTAGCTATAAGTCCCATAACCCAAAAGTTTGTGGAGGGTCCATGAGTATGAAAATGCTGGGGTTTGAGAACACTGTTGTCTGAGTCATTGTAAATGCGCTAGTGAAGGAGACTGGGCAGAGGTTAGTCATGGCTGAATCATTTGTTATGGTTCAGCTTTACAGGAAGATCCACCGCATTAATAGAAGGGGGTGGGTGGGCTGGGGGGGGGAGTTACTGAGGGGCATGTAGGGTCGTGCCCTGTGTGTGCATTAGCAGGAAACCCAGCTGAAAATCCCCTGTCTCCTTCTTTAAGGCATGACTCATCTTGTTCTAATTTGTGCTGCTCTTAAACACACACACACACTTTGTTTTGATTTGTCTGTGGAGAGTTTGTTTGTCTGAGTGTACGCTGAGTGTGTATTCCTAGCGTGTGTTTATGTGTGTACTCCTGCTGATAGATGGACAGTGAAGCTGACAGTGACTTGAGTTTTGCTCGTGTGGTTGAGCCCCATTTGAGTTCTTCTGTATAGTCTGCATATTTGTGTGACACCACATCCTCTTTGTGTCAATCCACAGGGTCACACATCTTCATTGGGGGGTCTATATGGAGCTCCGCCCACTTTACCGCTTCAACAAACTGTAAGTCTTTCATGCATTGTCTTCAAAAGTAGTCTCCCATCAGTAATAACAGCTGCAGCCCTTTCATTCTGGGTGTTATTTAGGCTCAAAGTACTTGATATATGCACATCAAACAAATTCCATATTAATATGTCAGGTTATAAAAGCACACGTACAGACATTTTCACCAATTACTTGGTTACGAGGGGAGAAAATCCACTTAAATGTAGTGTCTGTGCACTTCTGCTAGTGACCCTGGAAATCCTAAAATATTCATTCAAAAATCAGAGCAAATTACTGAGAGCAAATTATACTTCTTTACAAATATAAACCTCACACTCAAACAGCCTCAGAAAGAACAACTACGTTTAAACTTTTTAGACAACAAATGCAAATGCATTCTCAAAGGTAAATACCCATCACACTGTACTGATGAGGATATGATGACTATAGTTCCCCTTGCATTCTGCTTCAGGGTAAAGTTTGCCCCTCAATTATTGGGGGATATTAGGGGATGTGACAGGCCTGACAACACCCCTTAACTGTATTGAATAATCTGAATCCATTGTAATCAGTTATTATATGTAATATTCAGATGTAGCTTAGTTTATTGAGGTTTTGTCTTTATTTCTGCACAGTGTAAGTCCAGTTAATTTTGTGTATGATCAAATACATTCATTCATTATCTGTAAGCGCTTATCCAGTTCAGGGTTGCGGTGGGTCCAGAGCCTACCTGGAATCATTGGGTGCAAGGCGGGGGAACACACCCTGGAGGGGGCGCCAGTCCTTCACAGGACAACACACACACACACACACACACATTCACTCACACCTACGGACACTTTTGAGTTGCCACTTTTGAGTTGAGTTGAGTTGAGAACACACCACACTCCACAGACAATCACCCGGAGGAAACCCACGCGGACACAGGGAGAACACACCACACTCGACAGACAGTCACCCGGAGGAAACCCACGCGGACACAGGGAAAACACACCACACTCCTCACAGACAGTCACCCGGAGAAAACCCACACGGACACAGGGAGAACACACCACACTCCTCACAGACAGTCACCCGGAGGAAACCCACGCAGACACAGGGAGAACACACCACACTCCTCACAGACAGTCACCCGGAGGAAACCCACACAGACACAGGGAGAACACACCACACTCCTCACAGACAGTCACCCCGAGCGGGAATCGAACCCACAACCTCCAGGTCCCTGGAGCTGTGTGACTGAGACACTACCTGATGCACCACCATGCTGCCCCCAAATTATTATTATTAATATTAATTTATAAGAAATCTTAATCAAATCCATTTAAGATCAGAGTGAAGTAAAGAAGACAGAGGAATTTTGGGGTCTGGTTTCTGAGAGGAGCTCATGCTGAAGGTGAAAGAGTAGCAGGACAGAACAAGTCCAACTGATTCCCTCTTATGTCAACACCTCTGCTGTCTTTTTCTTTTATTTGCCAAAACAAATTACAAAGAGCATACCAACATAGAACTGCAGTAATAAGAGGTGTGTGTGTGTCTGTCTGTTTGTTTGTCTTTTTAGGAGTTCAGTGTCCTTACCTTGCAGTTAAACTTGAGAAAACAATATAAAGAAGGGACAAAAACTTCATGATTAACTTTTTACAACTTAGATACAACTTACATTATCAGTAATTATATATATTTGCATTTTTAAATTCAGGAGAAAAATTACATTCTCATTCAGTTCTTTGACATAAATTTAGAAGTCTTTTCTCTACAGTGTACGAAAAGATGATGAAATGAACCAAATGAATAAAGAAAAAAAAAACATGGATGCATTTGAAATGTAAAAGTTGTTGCCGTTCTTCTTCTAAGTTTCCTTCTTGGAGATATGTGTTTTTGTCCCCAGTGATTTGCAAAATGTCCTGATAATGTATAAAAAGAGTGTGGTGTTTTTTTTTCTGAGCGCATGAGGCGGTTGGTTACTGGTTCTGCTCAATCATGGTTTGTTGACCGTCATGGCCTCACTTTGCTGAACAAGTGTCCACTGCTGACACAGGAACGTACTGACCTCAAGCAGTGGCAGTCAGTAATGGTGAGATCTAATCCCTTAGTTCACACTGAGGAGGGGATGCACACAGGTTTTAATGATGTGCACTGTATTTAAAAGATTTATGGACACCTGTGAAATGGAGGGCATTAATAGTTTGTCCGCTTCTCTGCTGTGTTTATTCTAGATAATGTTTGATATTTGACTTAGATGTGTGTGTGTGTGTTTGCGTGTGTGTGTGTGTCATTTCAGGCTCCAGAGCAGGAGGTGGTGTATCTGTTTATCCCTACTCAGGCAGTAGGAGCTCTAATAGGGAAGAAAGGACAGCACATAAAGGAACTGGCTCGCTTTGCTGGGGCTTCCATTAAAGTAAGTTATTGTATTTATGTAACGTAACCTGTCTGTTTTGTCTTTTTAAGTCAGATCTTGTTTTCTCGATTGATTTATAATAATAATGTTTAAAATAAAGCATGAAAACTGTATGTAATTATGATTATTATAACAAAATCTTATGGGAACATAGGCTTTCTGTGCGTAACTCCTTTTGTGTGTTTGCAGATTGCCCCCTCAGACAGCCCTGATGCCCCTGAGAGAATGGTGATCATCACAGGTCCCCCTGAAGCCCAGTTCAAGGTGAAATATACATATTCATTGTGATTAAACATCATATAAAGGCTAAAGCTTGAAACATTATTGCTAGCTGAGACATTTTGTAATGAACTGTAAAATATAGTTAGCACCAGGTAACATCATAAAAACTGCAGGTATTTGTCTGTGGCTGCAGGCCCAGGGTCGGATATTTGGGAAGCTGAAAGAGGAGAATTTTTTCACTGCTAAAGAGGAGGTGAAGCTAGAGACACACATCAAAGTCCCAGCAGCTGCAGCCGGTCGAGTCATAGGCAAAGGCGGCAAAACGGTACGTCTAACGATACACTTCACGCAACACAGAAATCTCCATCCACTTCCTTTACCAGGGCCTCACCACTTAAGGGTAATGTGTTTCTAAAACATAGGACACGAAGGAACGTGGAGTCATGGATTTAAAATTTACATTGAATTTAACTTGAATTATGTTCAAGTTCAATCTCTAAACTTGGTTCTAAAAAGTACAGTAAGTGTTTGAATTGAATGAGCATCTCTCTCTCTCTCTCTCTCACTCTCTCTCTAAAGGTAAATGAGTTGCAGAACCTTACTAGCGCAGAGGTTATAGTACCTCGGGACCAAACGCCAGACGAGAATGATGAGGTGTTTGTGAAAATTATCGGACATTTTTTTGCCAGTCAGGTACGTGCCTAACACTTACATTCAGATTTATGACCATTTCAGATTTATTTCCTGAATATTGGAATATGTAATTGCATACAGACCTTAAACACAAACATATAGTACAGATGTGGCTAACTGACGGCTTCTCCTGGAGAAAATTTTTGTGCTACAAACTTTCATATTAAAATTTACTATGTTTATAATACAAATGAAGGCGACACAGGTAGTGTCGCAGTCACACAGCTCCAGGGGCCTGGAGGTTGTGGGTTCGATTCTCGCTCCGGGTGACTGTCTGTGAGGAGTGTGGTGTGTTCTCCCTGTGTCTGCGTGGGTTTCCTCCGGGTGACTGTCTGTGAGGAGTGTGGTGTGTTCTCCCTGTGTACGTGTGGGTTTCCTCCGGGTGACTGTCTGTGAGGAGTGTGGTGTGTTCTCCCTGTGTCTGCATGGGTTTCCTCCACGTGACTGTCTGTGTCTGTGAGGAGTGTGGTGTGTTCTCCCTGTGTCTGCGTGGGTTTCCTCCGGGTGACTGTCTGTGAGGAGTGTGGTGTGTTCTCCCTGTGTTTGCGTGGGTTTCCTCCGGGTGACTGTCTGTGAGGAGTGTGGTGTGTTCTCCCTGTGTCTGCGTGGGTTTCCTCCGGGTGACTGTCTGTGAGGAGTTGGTGTGTTCTCTCTGTGTCTGTGTGGGTTTCCTCCGGGTGACTGTCTGTGAGGAGTGTGGTGTGTTCTCCCTGTGTCTGCGTGGGTTTCCTCCGGGTGACTGTCTGTGAGGAGTGTGGTGTGTTCTCCCTGTGTCTGCGTGGGTTTCCTCCGGGTGACTGTCTGTGAGGAGTTGGTGTGTTCTCTCTGTGTCTGTGTGGGTTTCCTCCGGGTGACTGTCTGTGAGGAGTGTGGTGTGTTCTCCCTGTGCCCACCACGACCCTAAACTGGATAAGTGCTTACAGATAATGAATGAATGAATAATACAAATGTCGCTCTGTGTACTTCTGTATAAAAGCTTGCATGTGGAATATTGGAATCAGTAGACATTTTAACAACATAGTTGTTATAGGATCATCTTACCAGACCAAACAGAGTTTAACACCATCAATCTTCTTCAATCTGTGTTGGCAGACCGCTCAGCGGAAAATTAGGGAGATCATTCAACAAGTAAAACAGCAAGAACAGAAGAACCAGCAGGGGGCAGCAACTCCATCGCAGCACACCAAGTGACCAGAAGGGGGTGCCAGCAAGCAGCAGCCTATGAATGTAGCTCCTCCGAGCGCAAACCAAAATGAGCAAAAAGCGCAAGAGAAAGAAAGAAAGAGCAGCAAGGAAACAGATGAGAAGGACAAGAAACACGATCAAAACCAAAGAACTTCAACAAAAAACAAACAAACAAAAAAACACATGACAGAGGCTCACCAGAAGAGCGCAGAGATGTGAGTGCTCCAAACTCGACATTGGAATGAACGTTAGCGGGAGAGGGACATTAAAAGTTTAACATGCGGAGAAGCTGTCAAATGGTACGCAATCGACCACTGATGGTAGGGGTTGTATTGTTAATTTTTTTTTTTTTTTTTTTTTTTTTTGAAAAGCACACATGCAGTAATCATCACTTAAAGCAGAAAACACGCTGCCTCTGTGAGTACGAGAATAATTTACCAGCAAATGTTGAACTTCTCGTGTTCTTGCAGGAGCCGGAGAGGTGGCAGTGTGTGGACACTGCATAAACGTAGGCCGGACTAGGATTTAAAGACTTTGAAGGCAAATGCGTTGATACGAACTACCTAAGGGAGTCTTGAGGAAGACGAGTAGGTCTAATTGTTTTAACAGTGTTAATTTATTAGAAGACCATAATGTGCTTTCTATCTAAAAAAAAAATCTGCTAAAGCCGTTTGTAGTTAAAAAAAAAAAAAAAAAAAGGACAACTAAAGACTGTCCAAAGCATTTAGCATGGGTTAAAATGGATAGTACGCCTAGTTTTGATGACACGACAAGTACTTGGATTATTATGGATTCCTTGCCCGAGCACAGTCTGCTTTTTTTTTTTTACTTTATTTTTTTTTGGCTGTGCACAAGCTACATCTTTTTGTAATTTTGCACTTAACTCGAGTTAGCAGACCAGGCCCTTAATGTGAACAGTCAGGCCTAGTTGTAGGTACTTACTTTTGTTAAGCTTAGCACAAGCACTTCTTACCAGAAAGAGGTAAAACTGTTAGTTAGCTCTTAGTAAAATCAGAAAATTAGCCTGTGTGCCAACGTTTTAACTTTTGAATTTCCAATTCTGCTTTTCCTAGCTGCTGTTTCTGGATGTTTCTCTTCAACTTGCTTCCTGTGTATCTATCCAGCCCCTCCCCAGATCGACTGAGCTCGTATGGCCAAGATTCGAAATTCTCGAGAATTGTGATGAAAAAAAGAGATCAGTACGATTACGGTTATTATGATTCTAAAATCTCAAGCCTCGGTCTGAATTGTTAATAATTCCGAATGTTTAATTTGGGTAAAGCCATGTTCTGAACAAATGTTTGCAGTACTCATGCAAATTATTTTATAACTAGATTCAACACAAGCACTTAAAAAAATCGGAAATCATTTGTGAAAAGTGAAAAACAGCGAAAGTCTTGTAAAGTGCGAGTGCAATAAACACAGGGCCCGTGGGCTGAGGGTTTGGGCTCGTAATCAAGTCCCAAACAAATGCCCTGTAGTCATGAATGTATACTGTATAACTGCCTTCTGCTAGCTGACAGGCTGTTCAAGGCAAGGCAGCTGACGTCAGTCGCTGGCGTCTCCCGCTCCCACTTTTTTAAGCATCTTTTACTCTCTTTCTGTCCAACCCTTCTTCGTGTCCTTGGTCCCTAGCATGCGGTTCTGCTTCAAAATCAGACCCTTGAGGATGTTTCACCACCACACGGTTTATGAGAGTGTTTACTTTTGCTCTTATGTAGCCTACATAGAGAGAATGTGTAGTTTTTTTTTCTTTTTTCTGTTCTTGTTCTTTTTAAATCCTATAAGCATACAAGGAGAAACAGGCAAATGTGGGGTTATTCCGGATCTTTTATATATAATATATATATATATATATACCCCTTTAGAACAAAAAAAAAATCAGACGACCCTTTTTTTAAAAGAAAAAAACTTTGAGAAAATACAAGAATATGGAGAAATGGTCAAATCTCAGCAGTTAAGAGTAACATATCACTACATTGGTCATTGACAGTGATCAGCGTGAGAGTAGTACACACTGCAGTATTTAAATGTTACCTGTTGAAACAAGAACACAAAGCAGAGCAGTGTATTTATCAGCCATTGCTCGGATACGACAAAAAAAGCGAGATAAGACGACACAATGCCAATATCTGTGCAGGTCAAAAAAGAAAAAAGAAAAAGAAAAAAAATGACCTTTTACACAAACGAGTACGATAATAACATTCTACCTCAAGAACAGGGTACCTCAGTCCAATGTTTTGATTTCTTTTTACGTATTTTGTATACCTTGTAAAGCTCAAGGTTTTGAGCGTTTTTTAATTAATTTTCTAAATAAAAAGGAAGAAGAGTGACAAAAAAGAATTAGTAAAAGAAAGTGTATAGCACCAACATGCTTTTTCTTGGGAAAAGGGGCTACTGTCCCTCGCATCGGAAACTGCTGTGCTTATTGGACCTTAAAGAGTTCCTTGTTAATATTACTGCCCCTACTGCAACTGACCACCTGGGTAGATCATGTTAGTGTAGGTAGCACTTGCATTAAGTTAGATTTCTTCCAGATTATTTTTTAGTTTGACATTTGAAAAGTGTAAGAGAAAATACACAACATGCTGAAAAGAAAACTGAAAAGATCGCTAGCTACAAAACATTAAGGAAAAAGTAAAAACTGCTTGCTAGGCACAACGTTTGTAAACTGTAATTCAGTAACAGATTTGTCTTTCCACTCCATTGTGTTTTAGAGAAAAGGAAACAGTATATCGAGATTAGCTTGGACATTAACACATCTGTTCTGATTAGCGCGCTAACACCGATCTGCGTGGTTTAGCACATTAGGGAGATTAGCTGAAAGATTTGAGTTTGATCCTGTCGTATGCCATTTGATCTCTGTCTATAGTAGAATTTTGCTCACTGTTACACTCGGTGGTTGTTGTTTTATTTTTTTTTTTCCACTTTCAGGCCCGTTTTCTTTTGCAGTTTCAAGGGCACGGACAGTTACAAAGTAATCAAACACATGACGTTTCAGCTCTAGGACCTTTGTGCTTCTAGAGATTTTTGTTTCTTTCTTCCTTTCTTTCTCAGTTTTCTCTGTGTCAGGTTGTTACCAGCTGTACTGTGAATGGTTTGTGCTTTTTAAGAAGTCAGACCAGGGAGAGCACTGGCTTATACAAGGTGCTTATTAGCAGAAATGGGTTTTAAGAGGAGACACAAGCTTATAGTTGCTACAGATTCACTTTTCAGTTTGGAGGGTTTTATTTTGTTTGTTTCTTTAGGTAAACCACACAGCCCACCAGCTTGGACATGAGCAATAAAGAGACACTTTAAAACAATCCTCTAAATATATCTTTGTTGTCCATTTATTTGTGGCGATCAGGAGAACGTTTCTGTGTTGAATTTACGTCTATGTTCTAATCTGTACATCAGTTCCTCTATAAATATGGTTAAATCAAGGTGATACAATGGCACTAATGTGTTCAGCTTTCTTGTCCTTCAAGCTAACACCTTAAGGGAACCTACATATTCCATAAAACACAGAATGTTCTGTACCTGTGCTTTCCCTTTCAAATGGAGCAGCAGAGAAATGCTCATTCGATTATTAGTTATTACATTACCAGGTCATATCCTAGAGGTCATTTAATATTTTTGAAAAGAAAAGACACACCCATAAATATCCAGCAGGTTTTATATTTGAATGATATTTTGGGATATTTTTTTAACATTTATTTTCCTTTGTTAACATACGTTTTCTTTCCTTTAGGAGACACAAGGGGAAAAAAACTGAAAGGGCTCTAGCAGTGCCACGCGTCATTACATAATTTGCAAGATAACAAATTACTTTTTTATTACATGTAAATGTTTAATTACATAAATCAAATACATAATATACTAAGAAAATTAAGTTTGGACATAGAAATGTTTACATATTTAACGCTCAAGTTAAAAAAAGACATGCATGTTATGAGGCAAAAATGAGATTTTATTTGTATAAAGGTGTTTTCCAGAAAGAACTGATGTAATGTTTTTATAAATAGAGTTGTAACAACAAGAAAATTCAAGTTTCAAATGGCAAGTTGGCCAAACTTTGGAAGAGCAGTGTGTAAAAAGTGCAAGTTTCCATCAATTTACAAGATGTCACAGCTCAGCTACTACAAGAGTGACCACTATTTTAAGGCTAATCTTAGAAAAATTCATTTTTACATAAAATTCATAGACCCAACCCCTTCAAAAAAGTCAAATTTAAAGAGTCCTTTATATAAATACATTAATTTGTACTTTACGAGTATCTGTTTTAAAAATAGTAATATATTGTGTACTATAAAATGTAACTTTCGTGTTAACAACACCTGAGAAATATACCCACTTTGTTCTTCAATGCATAGGCTTTCCTTAAGAGGCACATTAATAACACCCCCAAAAAACACAGCTTTGAAACACACACAAATATGTACTCTTAAAATCCTGCAGCTGCAAATTCCTCTCCTGAGAAGTAAGAACTTATTTAGAGACATTAAAGGTATTTAAGACAAAAAGGTCCTAAGGCAAAATTAAGAATTTGAAGCACTAATTAAGATTTCCAGTAAAAATGTAAAAATCCTTCACAAACAACTCATTTAACACCTTTACGACCCTGAACAGGAGAAAGTGCTGACTTATGCCATCTGCTGGTTGCCTTCAAAACATTTACAGTCACCGCTGATGGTTCTACACGTTGTAGTGTTTCATGCACCAGTATATAACTGTGTTGTGTTCTGCTACAGCAGGAGAATGTTTTGCTAAACATTATGACTGAAATATAAGACACAACTAATTTGAGACACTAATCCCATGGTTTGATAATGGTGCCACTTCATGGGCTGTGCAACACTGCAATAAAGTCCTTTCTGTGTTAACACTTTTCTGCCCGTTCCTCTCCATTACCTGTAATCATCTGGATCACTAACACACTATTTAACATAACTCGCTATAACTGTTTACGGGAGAGACACAGACATTCACTGCAGTTTTGAAAGTAAGTTTGAAAGTAAACAGCAGGGGCCATCTCCGCAATTTCTCTTACAGTAATCCACTTATAACACCAAGTGTTTATTGTATACAATGGCAGATACTCAAACTCAAGTCCTAGAGCCACTAGAGCAAGAAATAATGGAATAAAATGCCCCAAAGCATTGTTAATACTGCATGATCAGCCAAGATATTTAGTGTCTGAAGGTTGCTAATTTTGTAGCTACCAAGTTAATGTAGCTAACAACTACAGCTAAGTAGCCATCAGTTAGCATTTAAATCATTACACATTTGCCTCTAACAGTGTCAAGTAATCTCCAACAGATTATATTTTTTATCTGTAAATACTCACCAAAAAGAAAAATCAATTACTCCAGGTTTCTTAAAAGGCTACTGTTATTAGCCTTGCGGTGTACTTATGGCCATTAATCGTTAGCATTAGCCTTGAATTTCAGACACCAAACTTCTGACGATCAACTACACTCGGAGTGAGAGGAAAATAATGATTTATAGCATCATTTAAAAACAAAGCCCACACAGCATGGCTCATTAGGACTAGCGTTTGAAACCTTTGCTCTCTGAGGGCAATAAAGTCTGGGTCATCTGCGCTTGCGATCATTCAGGTCACCGCTGTGGCCGTTGACATCCAGGCCATCCAGTTTGAGGTGCTTCTGGCTGTAGCGGCGGATCAGTGTTCCAGGCAGTAACGCCACACACGCAATCAGCAACAACTGCAGCAGAGTCCTCCATGAGAAAATATCATCCAGAGATGTAATCTCAGACAGGATAGCCCCCGTCCTCACACAGATGAAGTTGTAGGGAATTAGACCTGAAAAAAGCATTTATTTTTAATAGCTGTTTTTGCCAAGTGATTACGTCACAATAGTTTACATTTCCCCTGCATTTGTGAGGCACTGTTCAAACTGAAATAACTGCTTTAACTTCTACACTGGAAGGGTTCTCACCAATGAGGACAGAGAAGAAGAAGATGGGGATGGGAATATTCAGGATGGGAGAGGTTATGTTCAGGAACCAGTTGGGTGTCATGGGGAAGAAGCGTAGAAAAAGCAGAAAGAAGAACAAACTGCTTCTGTTTTCTTCTGCCTGAGACATGTTTAAACCAACAGAGGGAAGAAAAGAAAGACTGAGGAAGCAAGAACTCGGCCCATTGGTGTAGTTTATACAGCCACATTATCTCTTCTCTGCATTGGTGGAAGTTTGGTGAAACCTACTGGACACACACGGTAATCGCACTCACGTTTGATTTCAGACTGGTGCAAAAACATGGTCAGAATCCGTGTTTTATTATTATTTTTTACGTTTTCTGCTGAATTTAATAAATGTTTTTCCAATTTACTAGATAAATGTATAAACATAACCAGGCCCATTTTGAACATACCTTTCTCTGTAAGATGGCCACTTTCTCAGGGAAAAGTCGCACTATGTGGCGTTTGCCGAAAGTGCGGGACAGGAGGTAGCAGTTTGTGGAGCCCACGGTGGTCAGAACACAGGCAATGAACAGACCGTACCATGGTCCAAACAGAGCCCCGGCTAACATGTTCTAACAACAACAACATCACACAGCCATGGGTTAAAAACAAAGTAAACAATAGTGATGAAAGAGGTTATTCATTATCATATGAGCTCAAAGAGTGGATACAAGAATTAAATTAATTTGTTGAGCCATAATGAACCAGGGGGCACAAGATGTCAGTATATTGAATGTGAAGGATTTTCTTATGGTCTTACTCACTCACTCATGCTTAGCAGGGTGAAAATCCTCCACAAGGTGGCACTAGTTACACTCAACTAGATTATGATTTGTATCAATGATACTTCATTTTAATTGTGTGTTAACGTGAGAATTCTTTTGAAACTGACCAGGAAGGAGGACCCGGGGATGGCAAAGGACTGCTTGTAGAGGTAGGCACTGCAGTACAACAACAACACGTAACCTGTGTGCTGCTGTTTATAGAACTTCAACAGCTCCGCCAGCTCCCGCAACTCGTCCAGATCAGACGGGAAACGCAACCTGCAACAAATATTTAGCATAGTATGACACTTTCAGTGGAAATCACTAGTACTGGGACATATCTTTATTATTGCATTACAAGTGTTACAGCTGGCTGTAGAATGTTTTTATTTTTATGTAAATAATCATAAAATGAACTATGAGCATTTCATGCTGAATGAAATAATATAAATTCTCAGTATTGACTGATTTTTTAAAAAATATACTAATATTAACTGTTAATTGTTTTTTAAATATTTACCTGAATAGTTCGTATTGTGGAGATACATGCTGTTAACTTTAAGAAAAAAAACTAGAACGTCGTTTAACATTGGAAAGATATGAGAACTGAAAAAAAATAAATCTTCAGCAAAAATATGACCAAACTTTACAAATATATTTCGTAAATATATTTGTAAATATATTTCTTAATTTCGGTCAATATTATACAATTCTGATACTGATATGAACAATAAAAAAAGCCACAGAAAAGACAGACAGAGAAAGAGAGAGGGTGAAGAAAAGAAAAAAAGAAAGGTGTTTTCAGCAAAACTGAAACTTGACACAGCTTTGAGACAGAAATAGTCCAGAGCCCTCAAATACACTCTCTCAGTGATACCCCCCCACCAACACTCACTGATGACACACCACACACACACACACACTAAGGCAGGACGGGACTGCACATTGCCCATGATGCAGTGTGTCTTGTCTTAAGACTGGTGTGCCAGGCTGCTATTGGTAAGTTGATCTGCATGGGGAAGTCCCATTGGTCAGACAAGTCAGAGTCCTAACAGTGTTCTTTACTGTGAGCTTAAAGTGAGGGGTTTAATTTCGCTTACACTATCCTGAGAGTGACAAACACAACACACAGCAAAGCAGCACATGAGCACGGACTGCTGCTGGTGGCTATTTGGAGATTCAACACTGAGTGTATTTAAATGCACACAGTCATCTGATAGCAAAAATCACAGGTTCCAATAATTAGATTTAAGTATTAATAACAATTCAGTGAGATTACAGTTTGCTGAGTGATAACACAGTTATAACTCAGATTCCTTAATTGGATTCCTTCAAACTCAAATAGTAGATTTAGTCCGGTCAAGGATATTGACATATGCAGATTACTTGACCTTTTAAATAATAATAATAATAATAATAATAATAATCTGTCAAAAGCAGATAATGACTCTCTGATTTAAAGCAGGACAATTAATGAATTTGATTAGTCATGCAGTCCAAAGGGCAGCAAAACCTTTTATCAGCACTAGAAATATGTCACAAAAAATAAATTATCTTCTGATTCTTTCTAGCAATTTTACTACACTACTGTCTACTCAGTATATTAGTGAGTAAAGGAAAATATTCCCTCTAAATACATATACAGGAGGTCCTCGGGTTACGTCAGCCCCGAGTTACGATGTTTCGTGGTTACGACACATCTCCCATTTACTGTATAAAGCCTTGTTTGACTTAAGTGGTTTTGCGTCGTAAACGTCATAAGGCGAACTTCGTGTGTGGTGCGGCGCGGCGGAAGAATACACGGTTACGCGGCTCGGGACCGAGGAGGATAGGAGTTAGGATAGGATAAGTGCTTACAGTATGTTATTTACGTACAGTATGTACATGTGTTCCGACATACACTGAAAATCGGTTTACGACGCGACGTAGGAACGGATCAACGTCGTAAGTCGAGGACCCCCTGTATATATATCATTCATATTTGTTTCATTATTTAATTTCAATCTGTTGTGTTGGCATCTTTCTTTTTGATTTTTGTCCCCACGCACTCACCCCAGTCTTCACTTTCTAATTTGAGGTTCCCGCTACAGAGAGCAGTGTGGACACAGAAACAGGACCTAAGCTCTGTAGACATCTTGAAACACCTCCACAAAGTCCAGAGATGAGGAAAGCCCCCAATCCTTTAAAACCGCAACAGGTGTTTCTTAGATCATAACCCTGGACTTTCCAAAACACTTTCTACCCTCACACTCTACAACATCTAGACATTTCGTAAGGGCCCAATCAAAGCGGACTTAAGAACTATAAATAAGAACTGGACTGGCAAACAACAACTGGACTAGACTTAAGAAAGTAGCGACTCAAACATGACAGAATCTCAACGGAACTTCACTTATCTGTATAAGAACTGGGGCTTGCTAAACGTTCGTTGGGTTGTTTTGGTCTAAAATAATAAGCTAAAGCTCCAGAATCGGTGGTGTGATTAATTAAAATAAGGATCTGGAGCATAGATTTAGTAAAATACATTCCTTCTTCCTGTTGGCTTCTATACGAGGTGAACTTGATGTGACTTAACTAAAGATAACCCAAGTCTTATTTGCCCAATGCTTTCGCTTATATATTTGTTACACAGAAGCTCTGAATTGCATAACTCAGATTACTTAGGCACACCTCCCTGTCGTTCCCCACCCCTTCTCTATCCCTCCATCTGTCTGGAAGTTGTGTCTCTCTTTACTTATTCATTACACACTTTATTTTAGTCACATCTGTCAAAGTAACTCTGCCTCTGACCTGCCAAGGGCATCTGCATGGTGCACTCAAGAACATTCACTTCTCAAGAAGATTCTCTCTCTCTCTCTCTCTCTCTCTCTGTGTGTCTCTCTCTCTCTTTCTCAGCACATTCAGACCCTAGGGGGGTCCACAGGGAATTGTGTGGTTTTTTACTGATCTCTGTCTGTCCTCTCACTGGCTCAGGGCCCAGCACCATCATCAAAGACAGGATAAAGATTCGTCTGCTCTAACTACACAACAGTAAACAATACACCTGCGATCCATCTTTTTCAAACAAAATAAAGCAATTAAACAAAGCATTACATTTGAGGACCTCAGGGAACTGACTTGGAACTCACTCAATCATAATGAACAGTCTGTTGTTTGTCCACCAGGGGGAGCTCTTTGAACTCTTGGGTGCCTCACTGACAGAGAGGGAACCCACAGCAGCAAGTTCTCACATATGAACGTATGTAAAATGTATAATTAAGAATGAACGATGTTAAACACTGAGATTCCAACATGTTTTTTTTTTTTTTGTCTTCATGTTGAGAGAGAACTTTCATATAATCTTGATTATTTAGACATACAGTATATATGTAGTAGCTGCTATAAAACTAATATCAAAGTTATGTTGTTATGAGAGGGAGGACTCTCCAGCCAGTCTTTAGAATGCGACTGTTAGTGCAGTCTCCTCCTAGAAGAAGTTCCCAGGGCTGTGGACAGGTGGTGGGTGTGGCCTGGGCCCCAGAGACCATCTAGTCTTTCTGCTGGCCAGAGGAAAATCTGAGGAGCTAGACACTTGCTGAAGGGGATTTATGGGTTGCGTTACACTGTAAAGTATGGCAGCGTGACCCGCGACTAAGGACTGACAGTCCAGAATTCAGGCAGAGTCATCCCGGATAAAGTAACAGAGATGACGTGTTCACTGGAGAGAAGACCTGAGCAGAATGTACCTTAGGATTTAAACTGAGGGTCAATCTATTCCTCTTCCTCTCTCCACAGCTGCCCTGACACTGTGGCTTTTAAAAGAGTTTAGACCACGACAAACTGGTTTTTGTTTATATAAGAGCTGGATGTAGTTACATAAAGTTACATAAAATATCTCTACAGTTGTGTTGCCACAAAAAAAAGCTAAGCATACAGCCCATTCATTAACACTGAAGTAATATGGAGTGTTGTTACTGCATGCAGTCTGCAGCAGAGTAACTGGAGCGAAAGGTAAAACAAAAAATGAAATGTTGTGCTGTTCCTGGCTGTACATTAAAGTCTTGATTACAACTTGCAATCAGTGATTCTGGGGAACTGCTGTTCTGTTTATTTACATTCAGAAGCTCAGCATCTTTTAATGTGGAACGAATAGCTAGCGAAAAAAGTGTTCAACACGAGTGAGTAAAGTTATAAGCCGGCTTTACGAATAGTGACCCTTTAAGGTCATCGGGTCCACTAGAGAGGATATGAGAGAAGGCCTACTCTCACTCTAAGGACCCTTGTTCTCATCCTGAGGAAATGCGTTGTTTTTTTTTTTTTGGTGCTGATCGAGGGATTCACAGGCAAACGTCCAACTGTGTCACTGCTCACTTAACCTTTGCTCTCATCTTACTTCGCCCTAAGCCTTAACCTTTATCCACCAGCTACATACACATGCCAGTCTGACTATGAGCTGGAGTAGGCTCCTCCATCAGTCTGCAGTAGTGTGCAAGAGACATAAAGCTATTGATCTAGGAATTAAACACTAATATAGGAATAAATTCAAACACAACTTCACAAACATCATCTGACTGACATTTTTTCAGATTTCCCATTACTTTAGCCTCACCAGTTTGTCCAGTTCAGGGTCACGGTGGGTGTCTGTAATCACTGGGCACAGGGCAGAAACACACCCTGAAAAGGGTGCCAGTCTTTTGCAGGGTTGACACACATTCACTCCTCACAGACAGTCACCCGGAGGAAACCCACGCGGACACAGGGAGAACAAACCACACTCCTCACAGACAGTCACCCGGAGGAAACCCACGCGGACACAGGGAGAACACACCAAACTCCTCACAGACAGTCACCCGGAGGAAACCGACGCAGACACAGGGAGAACACACCACACTCCTCACAGACAGTCACCCTTAGGAAACCCACACAGACACAGGGAGAACACACCACACTCCTCACAGACAGTCACCCTTAAGAAACCCACACAGACACAGGGAGAACACACCAAACTCCTCACAGACAGTCACCCAGAATGAGCCTTGAACTCATTGTCAATCCCTATGATCCAGGAGCTGTGTGACCCATGTAGGTTCATTGTTGGTTGTGGGGTGGGTGGTGGCTTGGTTGGCTTCTTTATTGGAATATTATAATCATACACAAGATAAGATGTAAAATATCCTATGCCAATCCATTAGAGCTTCACAAAGGACCCACCACACTCTTCCTACCTGCAGTCACCAAAATTCCTGTTGAATCGTACACCTCAACACTAAGATTGTTGTGGCTGTTTATGATCCAATCAGCAACCAGCTATTCCTTAATAACTACGGTTACTCATTGAGCCCAGCCTGTGAGTACTGTATCACTAGCTCTTCACAGGGGTCATCAGGCAGGCACCTCCTCTCATTACTCGTTAGTAAATAGAATGCTTACATTTGTGTTGTAGAAATTATGAAACTTGGTTCCTATATCTCCACCACTCTAAAAAAAATAAGTCTCAACCATTAAATTATTCATTTTTATACATTCCAAATCAAGACCAAACACTGAACCAATAACTGATTTAAACAGAGAAATCATGAATATCCTATGGTTAAAAGTGTAATTAGATTTTTTCTCAGTCGCTTTTGGAACATTTCTGAAATCATCATATATTTGCCCAACATTACGTGCATTTCTCAAAAGCTTATGTACAAACAGCACAACAGTAACCTTGTGTCACTGATTATGAACAAGACCGTCCAAATGTTTAGCCACATGGTCAGTACATCAGTAACTCTGTAAGTGTTATGTGAATGTTGTGATGACCGTGAAAATGCACAAGGCTGCACTGTGAAGTGCATATAAACAGTACAAAGTTAGACATGTGGGAGGTTGGTTTAAAGAGAATGGATGAGATTGATATTCATGCTTTTTACTGTTTGTACTGTAGGTCGATGACAGACCGTGTCGTTATGATACAGAAAAGAAAGACAAGACAAGCACAAAGAGATCAAATCTGACAAATCAGAAATATACACAGGAGAATCACGTCTTTAGACAGAGATGTACGTATAGGGCTGCCTGGGGAATTACACCGGAGTCTTTCTAGACCCCCCTGATGCTGCTGTCTGTCGGGCCACGGATTCTCATCTGCTTCACATCGGATATCTTCCCTTGCAACGCACCGTGGAAAGAATCTGCATCCATAGCAACCAGCAGGGTCATCTGATTATGTGGCTGACTTCTTACTAATTTCGGGCAGTTGACCCTGGTCAGTTCCTTGTTCTTCCACTGTTAGAAATTGCAACACTGGGTTGTGCTCTGTCTATATATTTTTAGCGATAGAAGGTTTATGAGATGCATCTATGGGCTATTTTAGAGAACTTGTTGATCACTGGTTGATCTAACACTCCCCTCACCTGAGAGCTAATCATCACTTCAGTAGACATTCATCTGAAATGTCTAACAGAAATGTATACAATATTCTTCACAGCTAATGAAACCTGGATCAACGTTTCTAAGTGTACTGACTTGTGCAATGGACTAGTGTTTGGATGTTCTGGGGTTGAACTGTTCAGCAGAACCAGTCTAATACATTCTCATCCACATAATGAAAGCAAAAGAATGAAGAAAACAACAGTAAAGGATAGAGATGAGAGACAGAGAGACAATGAGAGAGAGACAGAGAGAGGGAGGAAACAAAGAGTGTTAACAGAAAGAGCAGACAGCTGTACGTAAACACCTGGATGCTTAAACCAAAGCATGTGCTGTTTGTCCAAAATGAATGGAAAAAAAGGCTTTTATGTGGTGCACAGGTAAATAGATGAATTCTGAACAAGTAATTTTTATTCATTCCTTTACTGTCTGTAACTGCTTATTCAGTTCAAGGTCACGGTGGGTCCGGAGCCTACCCGGATTCACTGAGAGCAAGGCGGGAACACGCCCTGGAGGGGGCACCACTCTCACATTCACTCACACACTCACACCTAGGTCCACCTACCAACGTGTGTTTTTGGACCATGGGAGGAATCCGGAGCACCCGGAGGAAACCCACGCAGACACAGGGAGAACACACCAACTCCTCACAAGTAATATTGAGAAATTTAATTCTGAAACGCTCTGTAGCGACTGAGAAAATCCATAACTCAGTAGAGCACAGAAAAAGTACAGTTCTAAAGAGTGTAATAAATTGCCCACACAAGGCCCAGTCTAGAGGCTTATGACCTGACGTGTCCTAATGATGGACTCCTGCAGGTATATGGCACTAAAAGCCTCTTGGTCAATGGATAGAGGTCAGCTGGTAGATGTTGTTATTGATGCTTATATCTGATATGGTTACAGCTATATATTATCTTAGAGCAAGTGCACACTTGTTTGAGAGAGAGGGGGAGAGAGAGAGAGAGAGAGAGAGAGAGAGAGAGAGAGAGAAGGAGGAAAGGGAGCGATAATATCGTGCATGTGCACATGTGAGAGAGGAACTGATGAAGAGAAGGCATAGTATTTGAAAGAAGCATAGCCTCAAGGACAACACATTTATCTCCATTAGCACGAGCAGTTATGACCCTACACAAGGATAAACTTTTACCTCAGTCATGTGCACAGTTCAGGCTTAAACACACTGGCTGGGTCTCAGATGGATTCTCCCTGTAGTGCACTCCATAAGTCAGGATAGTAAGTGCTCTGAATGTGAGTCAGGAAGTTGAGCGGATTAGAAGTGAATAGAAATAGTTTTCTGCTGTAGATATATAACACACTGGGTGTGGAAGCCATTATTTCACGACCAACAGAGTATACAACATAAGGCCAAAAATGTGCTCAGTCCTGCTTCAGTGTTTTCACCATCTCTTAAACACTAGGTTGTGTTTGTACACAGTTAATCTCCAGTAATTCATTGGAGAGTTGACTGAAATGAGGCAGTGGCCTTAGAATTCACCAACTTGTGCTGCTGGCCATAGCGGTGTTTCATTTTCAGGAAACATGGACACACGTTCCGGTCAGGAAGCTGAAAGCCCACATCATTCTTCTTCAAGAAAAGCCAGACTTCCATTATAGACATTTTCACGTGTCCTGTACGCTGTCTAAATAACTCGCTGACACCATTATTCCACCATTCTTCCACTACACAAAACACTGTTTTTTTTTTTTGGTTTTTATTTTATAGTTAAATGGGTGTTTGTATGTGAATCCCCTCATCAGTCTTCGCTCACATAACCTCATGACTGATTAAGTTCAAAGTAGTTATTTAGTAAGTTTATGAACCACATAAAGTAGATATTAAACATTAGATACTGTAGATACTGTTTAACAGTGTAGTTGTTGGTTAATTAAAGTGTAAATTAGTCATTGGCCCTTTTTAATTGGAATATTTTACAGTAGTTGTCTGTTCATTTTAAAGTAAATTTTGAACAGATTATAGTAGTTATTGTGTAATTTAAAGTCAATAGTAGTTACAGTCTCACTTCATTTAAAAGTAGATGTTATTTACAGCTATTGGTTCATTTAAAGTGGATATTAAACTATGAGTATAAAGCTATAAGTATAAAGAAGGTCTTCCTTAGCACTGCAGTTTGAAGTACTCACAGAACTCTGTAAATACGACCTTAAAAATCTCCTGAGGCACAGAATGAGAGCTCACCTGCGCTCGTGCTCCTCCTCATGCTCTTCATGTGGCTCGTGCTGCAGGACTCGAGGGGGAGCTGGGGGTAGGAAGGCGGAGAGAAGGTACAGGTAGAAAGTAGCGGCGGAGACCACAACCACTAGACCCCAGATAGAGCGCATGATCCCCGGATACAGCACCAACACAAAGCCGCCAACTAATACACTGAAGAACACCTCTCTCTCTCTCTCTCTCTCTCTCTCTCTCTCTCAAACACACACAAACGTTTGTTTCCTAGCGGTGTGGGGACCTCACACAAACATTTATTTGGAGGAGACTTAATCTATCATTAACCACAACTATTAGCCTAATCTTAATGCTAAATTTAAAGAATTCTTCGCTATAAAATGTAACGTAGCCTATTGCAAGGAATAGAGGTCCCCACAATGTGAGTGTGTAAACAGGATTTGGTCCCCACAACCTGATATATTCCTGGTCCACAACCGCTCCTCCCACACACACACTCTCAGTGAGAGGAGGGTGGACTACAGGGTGCAGCCCCCAAACTGGATCATATTTAATAGTCCACACTCAAGCCTACACTCCGAGGAACCATGTCCTCTACAGAAAATATAAGGCACTGTCACTGTTTAGTTTTTGAGATTTGCTTCTTGAAAAAAGTCACAAAATGACTTTAGATGAAATTAATTAGTTCCCCAGTGTTTTAGAACTAAACTGTCGCTGTCAGCGCCTAAAAAAAGTGACTGACATTAGAAGTCTGGGATATAACGATTCTGTGGTAAATGATTGACACAGCCATATAACTGACGACCAATGAGAAGCAGAGTCTCCGTTCAGGAACCGTTGGGAATCTGCCCTCTCTCCGGCTGAGGGAGAGCAGCGTGTTTCTCAAACTAATCATGGGTCTTTACAGACTAGCCTCAAAAATAAACAAAACACTTCCGGTTTGGGTTAAAAAAAACACGTCTTGTGTCTAAATATAAGATGGCGACCCTACCCCCACTTCAGTTAAAGCTGGTAGACTTATGAGGCACTGAAAAGGCGGGAAAACGTGCATGCACACTTGTTTCTATCTTCACTTAGAAAAAAAGGCTATGTATTCAAAGCCCATTTTTAATTTGTAACTGTCCCGAAACTTTAAATATTTCAACTGTTATCAATGGCCTAGTTAAGTGTTTTTTTTTTTGTTTTTGTTTTTTTTGTAAATATAACTAAATGAAAAGGGCGGCACAGTGGTGCAGCAGGTAGTGTCACACAGCTCCAGGGGCCTGGAGGTTGTGGGTTTGATTCCTGCTCCTGGTGACTGTCTGTGAGGAGTTGGTGTGTTCTCCGTGTGTCCACGTGGGTTTCCTCCGGGTGCTCCGGTTTCCTCCCACAGTCCAAAAACACACGTTGGTAGGTGAATTGGTGACTCAAAAAGTGTCTGTAGGTGTGAGTGAATGTGTGTGTGTCTGTGTTGCCCGAAGGACTGGCGCCCCCTCCAGGGTGTATTCCCGCTTTGCGCCCAATGATTCAAACAATGTTTTTCACTGTGTCAAGTCACCTTTCATTTAATTATGTTTAATCATTTGGGAACTGAGGATACTAAATTGTTGCTAAATTGCTCAGCAGTCTGGATTCTCTCCTTCATGATGTGCCATAGGAGACTCCAGGCAGGAGGGTTGTAGTACATGCTGAATGAGGGCGGGCATCATACTGCTGAAATAACCATAGACTCCTCAGAAAAATGGGCAGAGAAAACACAGATGATCCGACCTCGGGACACATTCCACATTTAACGGTGGTTACCAGCCTTGCTGTATATGGCCTGAGATTTCTCCAGAGACTTTTGCCTGTCTTATGGGTAGTGGATGGAGAAAGACATATGTTTAATGCCGTCTTGTATTGAGAAATGTTCTGTTTGAACTGTTTGACATTGCCTTCAAACTTGACACAAACTGTTGGTTTGACATGTGCTACCTTTATTTGTGAGTTTTGCGGGTATCTTATTCGAAATTTGACTATATTTACAAAATTATATAAAGGTGGCAGTGAAGACAATATATTAGTTAAATAAAAGTTAACAATAATTACCAAATTATTTGTGTGTGTGTGTGTGTGTGTGTGTGTGTGTGTGTTTATTGCATTTTGTCATATGCCCCGACCTTTCTGAAAATACGATTAGTAAATATACATTTGTTCTTATTCTTGGAGAAGGTGGAGCAGAAATGTCGTTCAGAAATCACTGACGGTGGTTTTACAAAAAAAAAAAATCCCCCCACCACCCTGAAACTGATCCCTCGCTGATTGACTATGGGAGTGTATTGCCCTTTCTTTCCACTCGATGGCAGTGTTGCATTGATTCTACAATTACTGACTGTAGTCCTTATTTGGTTGCCCCCTTTCACCCTGTTCATCAATGGTCAGGACCACAACAGAGCAGTCGTGATTTGGGTGGTGGATAACTGTGGATGATATGATATTCAACCAGCAGCGTCTAATGGGTGGTGTCCTGTGTCACTGATGAAGGACTAGAGGACGACCAACACAAACTGTGCAGCGACGGATGAGCTACTGTCTCTGACTTTACATCTATAAGGTGGACCAATGAGGTAGGAGTGTCTGACAGAGTGGACAGGGAGTGGACATAGGGTTTAAAACTAATGCAGCACTGCTGTGTCTGATCCACCCCATCAGCACAACACACATCACTGCAGCGCTGAGAATGACCCACCACCCACATCATACCTGCTCTGTGATGTTCCCGAGGGGGTCCTGACCATTAAAGAACAGGGTGAAAAGGGGCAAATAAAGTATGTGGAGCAACAGGTGGACTACAATCTGTAACTGTAGAATTACAAAGTGCTCCTGTGGGCAGTGGAAGCTGAGAGAATGGACAGTAAGTGTGGAAACAAGTATGTGATCATAACGTTAATTTTGGACTGGTTCTCTGTAATGCTGTATAACCTCTACACCATAGAAAAGCATCGCCAATAGAACGGAATAGAGTGCTAAGCCTCAGCTAGACATTTGGATGCAGGGCAGTGGAGCTGCATTATCTGGAATGACATAGCACCACCTAATAGTGAGTTAGAGTGGCATTCATGATCCAGAACTAATCGTTCATCACTGAACTGCAGTTGACCTGACCTCACTAGGGCTCTCCTGGTTGAATCTCAACAAACACCCACAGCAGCGCTCTAGTATCTGCTGGAAAGCTGCAGCAACGGGGGCCACACACTCCCTAATAGTACCTTTCATTTCGGGAGGAATATTGGGCTAGGGCGAGTAAACAAGTGCTAGCTCTGCTGCACAGCTCCATTTACAGGCCATTGAAGACAGGCTAATATTGATTATGAACTTCTATTGAATGGCTTTGTTAGAAGGTCATGGTGGACATCTAGAAATGAAGCCCTTTATTTTTTTATTTTCTATTTTTTTTCTATCATAACACATCACCAAACATACGCCATCCTTCCTTTATCAACCGTTTTATAAGGCGGGGAAGCCCAGTGCTTCCTCTCCACTACCAGAGCGGAGAGTTTAAAGTTTAATTACGAGAGCTCTCCTGAGGAAGCAGGCTTCGTCATCACAGACAAAAATAGCCTGAGTCTTCACCGTGTGTCACGGAAGCGAACTCACAGCCAGAATCACTTCTGCATCTTTTAGACACCATGGAGCTCCCACATTACACGACTGGACGAGGATCCCATCGATCCCTGAGAAAGCCACTGTGCGGAACATTTCCGATTGGATGGCTGTTTATTGATCACTGGAGAGGATTTGAATGTGCCTGCTGATCACAGAGGTACTGGACGTGTGAAGGATTTCGATCATGCCCATAGGGGGTCACCAATCATGAATGTTTTCAGATGTATCACCTGCAGGAGATATTAGAACTGGACCCGGAGACAGCCCACTGTTTTTGGTCAGCTCAGCAGGTCTCGCTCACTTATTGAAAGGTATAACAATAGGGGTCAGAGCAGCACTTAAGGGTGGGCTCCACACTCAGGTGTGTGATTATATTATAGCTGTTCTCGTATAAACATCTTCAATTGCAAATATAACACATTTATCCATTCATTCATTAGTATATTTGTTTTTTGTTCATTCATATACCTTCTGTAAGTAACACATCTTTACTGCACAAGAACAGAGTTGAGGTTGTTGACCACTGCTAGAGCATCAGCTGTGGACAGTAGGTGAACCCTGTGGATATGAACTGAAGTGCACTCAGTGACTCCTTGCACATATTTGTGTTCCAATGAATGTGCTTGCTCCTCCCGTTCGTAGGAAAGGCAGACATAAACTCAGTGGCTTTCTTCAGCCTTTTTTTTTTGAAATAGCTTGTTGATGTAGTAAGAAAAGCATTCAAAGAGACTCCTGCATTACATCACACACCACTGGGCCCCGAGGGGACATGACATAAGGGTTTAACAAAGCAGGCAAATCTCCAAAGCACTCTCTGAGATTTTCTGGGTGTTTTTGAGAGAGCAAGAAAGAGAGAAAGGCGTGGAAGAGACAGAGGGAGAGAGAGAGAGAGAGAGAGACAGAGATAGTCTAAGGGATAAAGAGCTTATGTCTGATTAGATGGAGTGAGACGGACTCTAAACTCCTACTGACAGGCAGGAATTCGAACCATTTTGGGGACGTATGAGGATGGTGTGTGTTTGTGTGTAAGGCCCAGATATAAACTTGTAGACCCCTGAGAGATTGGAAGGTGAAAGGCAAAAAACCCATGGATATACAAAGATTTACTGATTAATATCTGAAATATTTAAGTCTGTTCCATAAGCTCACTGATCTTGTCTGGTAGCAAGCCAATAGTCAATAAGTGACTCAGATATTGGGACTCTGGAACAGTTGCACATGAGCAAAACATCAATATCTTCAATGTTTAGCATCATCTACAGGGGTATAAAGTCTCTGATTTGGGTGTTGAGCAGTGGAACTGCGTTCTCTGGAAGGATGGAATGCACTCCAAAACATCCAGGATCATCCAAAATCGGAACCTAACCTCATTAATGCTTTAAAAAAAGAACATATATAACAAAAGTTGGATCCAAATGGCCGACTTCAAAATGGCCGCCATGGTCACCACCCATCTTGAAAAGTTTTCCCCCTCCCATATACTAATGTGCCATATATTTTTAATAATTATAATTTATTTCATAGGAATAATCCAAAATTAGGTGTGACTTTTGATTTATTCATTCATTCATTGTCTGTAATCACTTACCTAGTTCAGGGTCGTGGTGGGTCCAGCGCCTACCCGGAATCATTGCAAAGCAGCCAATCACCCTGGAGGGGGCACCAGTCCTTCACAGAGCGACACGTACACTCACACATTCACTCACACACTCACTTACACCTACAGACACTTCTGTTTTTGGACCGTGGGGGGAAACCAGAGCACCAGGAGGAAACCCATGCAGACACAGGGAGAACACACCACACTCCTCACAGACAGTCACCCGGAGGAAACCCACGTGGACACAGGGAGAACACACCACACTCCTCACAGACAGTCACCCGGAGGAAACCCATGCGGACACAGGGAGAACACACCACACTCCTCACAGACAGTCACCCGGAGGAAACCCACGCGGACACAGGGAGAACACACCACACTCCTCACAGACAGTCACCAGGCAGAAACCCATGCGGACACAGGGAGAACACACCACTCTCCTCACAGACAGTCACCAGGAGGAAACCCACGCGGACACAGGGAGAACACACCACTCTCCTCACAGACAGTCACCAGGAGGAAACCCACGCGGACACAGGGAGAACACACCACTCTCCTCACAGACAGTCACCAGGAGGAAACCCACGCGGACACAGGGAGAACACACCACTCTCCTCACAGACAGTCACCAGGAGGAAACCCACGTGGACACAGGAAGAACACACCAAACTCCTCACAGACAGTCACCCGGAGGAAACCCACGCGGACACAGGAAGAACACACCAAACTCCTCACAGACAGTCACCCCGAGGAAACCCACGCGGACATAGGGAGAACACACCACACTCCTCACAGACAGTCACCCGGAGGAAACCCACGCGGACACAGGGAGAACACACCAAATTCCTCACAGACAGTCACTCAGAGCAGGACTTGAACTCAAAACCTCCAGGTCCCTGGAGCTGTGTGACTGTGACACTACCTGGTGATTTCAGTGTTAGCCATCGTGAACAAAGGGGTATTTATACTACATTTCAATGGGTTTTTAATAGTAAAATAACAATTGTCATGTTTAAATCTATGCAACAGTTGCAATTTAATGATAACATTTTGAATTTCAATATTATATTATACAAAAACCGTTTAATACTTATTTGTACACCCAATACATACATATATACACACACACACACACCCAATGATGTGTACCAATTCACTCGCTCAGTGACTGAAACATCTGGACGCTGCATCTGCTAGCCCCCTCCCCCATTTCCCTTCTCATACACGAACACACGCACATGCTTTAACCAGTCAGACGCTGGGTCTGTTTGCTTTATCAGATCCTCAGATGACTCTGTAGATACTGGTTATTTCAAGTAAACATACATCATAAAGCCTAAGATTACCCACACACCTCTTATAACCCATGAATTCAGCTAGTTTAAGGGCCATTTATACCTACATGTGTTTAGTTATGTATACAGAGCTAATGTCAGGCTGGAATAGGACACCATGTGTAATGTCAAGCATGAGTGTTGGCCGTATCATCCAGCCCTCACTGGATAAACAGGTTTCTACAACTATTACATATCTTATGCAGCAAAGCGGATTACCGCGGCCCAGTTTAATACCAGGGTGAATGGTACACATCGAAAAGTATGTAATATCAATAACCTATTACTAAGCAATAACTTCATAAGACATATCTTCTAGTTGTTCTCCCACTCCTGCAGCTGTGCTCACCTATGCATTATGCAGTAAGAATCTAAGGCAAGTCTACTCCTTTGCGAAGTGATACTGGCCCTTTAAGACAAATGGATCTGACCCAGTTTCCTGCTGAAGGCCTTTGCCCACTGATGGATCCTTACTCAGTATATCAGCTAAATGGCTTCTGGGCTTCTCCAGCCCCATCTCACTCTGGAAATATGGTATTTAAAATGTCATATAAATCTCCATAAACATCTGAATGATCTCACAGAGGTGTTTCCAGGTGCTTAATGAAAAACACCATATACAGGAGTGCATGTCTTTCCATCCATGCTAAAGGTACGAACCCCGAGTTATGAAACACCACAGTATGAGACATGTAATTCTGCTCATGTGTGCGTATGTGCATTGTACATTATTAGAATCAGCTCTAATCTTTGGCACTGGATCCTACATCTGAACACGCTCTGAAGCTGTGTGGCATTTTTTAGCGCAAATAAAGAGCTCCAGTTGTAAGCTGCTTTTCTCTATGGAAGAAGTGAATGGCAATTTCACAAATCAGAAAGACATAGGCATTACAGAGAAGAACAGTTGGTGAAATATAATTTACCACATTTATTAAGACACCGACACAAAGACCGAATGCTAATTTGAGTAGCAGATCAAAACGAAGAAAGAGCAAACTAATGAATGATGAAAAAGTGTCAGAGGATGCAGAATCTGTAAGCCAGGCATGACAGACAGCAGCACTGAGAAATATGAAGAACTAGAACTGGTACAAGGAAAGTGGAGCAGCCTTTAGGGACATATAGAAATGTGTCTTACAGCAGAATCAGAAAAAAACACAGAGTGAGAGAGAGTGTGTGTGTGAGAGAAAGGGAGAGGGAGAGAGAGAGAGATGGGATGAAAGTATACCATACCCTAGCTATGCTGGGCAGAAACATCATTTCACATTCTTAATTCCAGTTTAAAGCAGAAGGGAAGCAGAAAGTTGGATCTAAATGAGTGAAAAACCTTACACAAAAATAAATACAACATATAAAGAAAATGAGACTATAGTACTTTCAACAGAAGAGGAAATAGATGACGATCCAGTCAAATGGACTGACTGCCCCAGAGCCCAGACATCAACATCACTGACCGTGCTGAGGGAGTGGAAATGTGAAAGCTGTAATTAAGTGTGTGTGTGTGTGTATAGTGATGAAATAACTTGTATATGGTAGTTCTGAATAATAATAAAATAAACAGAAGGGTGGTCTGTGACTGTACTTTACTATAGAGGGGCATATGCTGTGTGTGTGTATGCATTTTAGCAAAGGTTATTTTGTAAGGTTGTATCTGATTCACTGTGGTGCAGTATATCTACAGGAATGTGCATGTGTGTGTGTGTGTGTGTGTGTGTGTGTGTGTGTGTGTGTGTCTGTGTGTGTGTGTCCTCTGTCAGAGAGCATCACTTTTCTAGTCAGCAGAAAAACATAGCAGCACACAGTAGGATATCACTGTCAATGAAGATGAGTGTGTGTGTGTTTCATAGTGTGTAGTGTGGGTGAGAGAGTGTGTGAGAGAGAGAGAGAGAGAGAGAGAGAGAGAGAGAGAGAGAGAGAAAGAAAGAAAATTAAAACTAGAAAGTGAGGGCGAATGAAAAATGGAGAGAATGGGAATGAGATAGGGGAGAGATAAAACTGGTTTCAATTATTTAAAGTAAGGGAGATACAAACAGGGAGAGAGCAAGAATGAGAGAGAACGAGAGTTTGTGTGTGTGTGTGTGTGAGAAAGAGTGAGAGCGCGAGAGAGAGAGAGAGAGAGAGAGAGAGAGAGAGAGAGAGAGAGAGAGAGAGAGAGAGAGAGAGAGAGAGAGAGAGAGAGAGAGAGAGAACAGTGGGTTTGACAGCAGTGGACCATGCTTGGAAAATGTGTGCGTGAGTGTGTGTTGGTGGGCAGATTGACTCTGGCAGGAGCATATGCAGGACAGCACAGTAAAAACAGCAGGCCACACACACACACACACACATACAAATTCATAATCTCTCTACTGCTCTCCACTTGCCTCTTTCTCTTCACCTATCTTCCTCTCTATATTACTCTCTGTGTTTGGATGCTGTAGTTCAGATTCTCTCGCTGAGAGCATTTAAAAGTCAGTATGTTTCTGACATCACACTGTGGGACGTGCTGAACTGACGGCTGGACTTATTGTAGGCCAACCTCAGATTGACTCTGGGCTGAGTCTTACATTTACATTTACACTTCCAGTCTGAAGGAGGCAACCGTAGAAGTCCTTACTCACTTTTACTGAATTTTAATCATGAAACTATACAGTGGACTGAAATAGCACAGGGCAATTCAAGCATCAGGGTATTGGTTTCTGCTTTGGGTATCACAGTAGGGACTTTAGAACGATGCAACAACACGGCGGTCATTAGCACAAATACATATTGGAATCCATATGGTATGTTGGAAATTTTCAAATAAGGCTGTCTGCACTGTTACAGATGAAAAATGAAGAATGTCCTAATAATGATAAGCCCATGATAAACAAAAATGTTCTAAATCTGACGCATTTTGTGATGATAGCAAGCTTTAAGCAAACTTAAATTATGCACAGGTATGTTGCCTTGTGAAGGACTGGCGCCCCCTCCAGGGTGTGTTCCGACCTTGCGCTGAATGACTCTGGGTATGCTCTGGACCCTGAACTGCATAAGCAATTACAGATAATGAATTAATGAATAAACCTTCATTCATTGTCTGTAACCACTTATCCATTTCAGGGTCACAGTGGGTCTGGAGCGCAAGGCGAGAACACACCCTGGAGGGGGTGCCAGTCCTTCACAAGGTGATATAAACTCACCAACACAAAACTAAAGGCATTTTTGAGTCACCAACCCACCTGGAGGAAACCCACGCAGACACAGGGAGAACACACCACACTCCTCGCAGACAGTCACCCGGAGGAAACCCACGCAGATACAGGGAGAACACACCACACTCCTTGCAGACAGTTGCCCAGAGGAAACCCACGCAGACACAGGGAGAACACACCACACTCCTTGCAAACAGTCACCCAGAGCGGGACTTGAACCCACAACCTTCAGGTCCCTGGAGCTGCATTTCTCTAACTGCATAGTGTGTTTTGAAGTTGCCAGTGTAATCATGTAAATTAATTAAATTCCACATTATTGCACCATTCATAAACACTATCTTTGTCTTTAGCTGTAGTAGACTTCACTCTTTAGCTTCAGTAGAGTCACCCTGTACACTCCCCTGAACCGACGTGAATAAAAGGAACCTGCTTCAAACGTCTCCTTGCCTGAAAGTGGCTCTTCTTTCACAGAACTAACCTCATCTCACGGAGAGAGGGAGGAATTTTAACTAGAAGTGCCACTTTGCTGGACTCTCTCCTGAACAAAGTTATAATAAAAGCTACACTTCCTGAGCCTGCCCCATATCTAACCTTGAATTTTATACAAGACGGTTTGTGCACATTCCCATGAATTTCTGATCGTGAGGTCCTGCTGGGCCACACTCACCACTGAGTGCATAAAGTGGGAGTGAGACGCTGAGGCCTGGAGCGCTGCCCTCATCCTGTGCTTTACCCTTCTCCCTGCGGGGGCGCCAGCTTTTAAGAGAGAGTTTGGTCAAAAATCAACTTTGCAGTTTTCCCAGAAGTGTGGGGTTTTGTGTCTGAAGTTTGCTTCTTTAGACTTGTACTGGAGCTACAAAGCTAATGTCGCTAATAAGTAATTAAAGTGTACAACCTTCAAAGAGTATCACATTTTTGAGCAGGATTTTTAAATAATTTATTCTAATTTTAATCAGTAGTGTTCACTAATTCCACCAGACAGCTTGGGCCTGGGAAGACAGTCATGTGCTCCTTACTAGACCTGACAATACAGCAATACAGTCTCGTTTTTTTTACCAACTGCTGCAAAAGCAGTGCCACTGGACAGCTCAATGTGATGGAGGAGAACACTAGCTGCCCAGATCTGCTACATATGGGAACAGAAGGCCAACACTGTGCTTGTGTGATTGGGGTGTATCATGCCCACCCAGAGACAGCAAGGTCAATTGACCTCATGACCTCATGACCTCAGAAAGCCCAATTTTGTCTGCCCTTTTCACCCATTAGCTCAGTTTCCCCCAGTCACACAAAGCTACTACGCTGAAAAAGTGACAACCAGCACATATTTCTTCAAAGACGTGAAGCTCCAGAACTTATTTTCAAACTGCTGCAAATGCACCAACACTGTAAGCTTCAGTACAAATGGAAGAGAGCACTAACCTCTGTAAACAGATGCCCTCGCTGGCTGCTATTGCACTTAATGATTGGGGGAGATGTGGTAGGGCCATTATACTCACACAGATAGATTGAGGCCTATTTTTGTAAATGTGATCTCCCAACAGTGCCTCTCAGGGACCCCAGACTTCGACAACGTGAAGTATTAACCAAAATCTGAAACAACATAAGCCACTGTAAGAGAAACAGCAAAAGCAGGATTTTTTCTGAAATAAAGCAGTAGCTGGATAGTGAAGGCTTTGCTGTGACCTTATGGAGGTTCTGCGCTGTCTCTTTCTATCTCTCAGGCTCAGGACTGGCTTCTAAAAGACTGTGTCCTACGGCCCAGCGCACTGTCCACACAGATCATGGACAATATCTCTTCTTACATCCTCCAGCTGAGGCTTTCTTTGGTAAAGAGCACATAACCCAGCCTAGAGACACACAGTGTGTGTGTGTGTGTGTGTGTGTGTGTGTGTGTGTGTGTGAGAGAGAGAGAGAGAGAGAGAGAGAGAGAGAGAGAATGTCATTTCAGAGAGACCAGACACACACCTGAACCCCAGTCATTCATCATATGCAGAATCTGTGCTGGTTTTAGTCTTGCCTAGATCCATATAGATCCATATGTCAAGGTCAACAGAAGCTTTGATTTATGTATTCCCCGCACATACACTTGGATACATGGAATTATATTTCAAACCTTGATATCAGATCACCTTTTATTAATGTAGTAGGGTGTTAAAAAGGAGGCATCAAATTTCCCCAGTTTTTCTTCATGTCCTATGTTTGTATTGCTAATTTGCTAATTCAGCCCTGAAGCTACGAGAGTAATGTAGCTAACAGTTAGCATTGTGCTGACTGCTAGCTTAAATCTACATACATTTTCTTTGAACAGCGTCAAGTTATTAATAAATCGCTAATAGACCTCTTTATGTTGTATCTGACACAGTATGTCACTTTTATCTATAAAGTGAGAGAGAGAGAGAGAGAGAGAGAGAGAATGGGTTCTTTCTCCAAAACCAGCAACGCTAACCCCCCAGATCATATCCCATATTTCTCCCTCTTCCCATCCACCCTCCAGTGAGACAGAGGGGGTCAATGAACACAAAACCCTCCAAAAATCACAACTGTCCCACGGGAACTCTACAGCCGTCTCTGAGCACCAAATGCTTTTATTAACTACACCCCCTCTGCGAGCCATGTGTGAGTCAAAGGAATACTCCAGCACTCATCTACCATATACACTACAGTCCTCCACATTTTCATCATCACATACACACACAATTTAAAACAAATCTATTAATATTAAAATGATCTGTTTTAAAAAAGAATTGTATTGATATTTTTTTAATGCAAAAGCCAATGACTGAGTCCAATTGTAGGATGGCCCTTTCCTCCTATCAAGTATACACAGAGCTATGCTAGCCAATGTCTACACTGCCTTTAAACGGTCGAACTGGCAGTGATTACTTGGGGAAAAACTGGGTTAAAATAATAATAATAAAGGAAATTTGAGTATCTGCGCATGTGTAAGTCTGTTATTTAGCTGCAGCTGCTGAGTTGGTAATAGATGGCAGTAGTTTAATGGAAGAGCGAGTACATGTGTATGTGCTTATAAACAAGAGCCAGACAAGGCAATAACTGCCAAGCAAGACACAGAAGCGAAGAGACGACATTCTCAATCTTTACTAATGTGTTGGAGGTCGCTTGCTGACAGGACAATAAAGCCAAATGAAACCAGCCACTGCACAACCTTCAGGTGACCAATCACTGCCTCGTTGACCGGGAGAGGCTATTGGCATTTGGCTTGGAAGGAGAGATTAAATAAAAAAAAAGTAATTAGACTATGAGCTTCTGCGAGAAAGGTCGTACGTAACGTTCCATGAACCCGAGTGAGGCATTGATTTTATTCCTGGGCTTCTGTCATTATGGCTATGCGTGTTACTCACAGTTAGCTGAAGTGCTTCACTCAAAGATGAAAGCTTTTCACTTTCTCTTTCACTCTCTCTCTCTTTCATCTCCATAGAGAGGCCTGCAGTTGCCCCATCACTAACATGACTGACACCTCAAGGTAATGTAAGGCTGCTCTTAAAGGATCCATATAGAGAACAGATTTTACCCAGCTGTTTTAAAATAAAAAGTCTATACTGTTAAAGTTTTTAAAACTACATACAAAAAGCTGCAAAATTAATCATGGATGTCATGCCACAATCAAAAGCTACTACTGTACTGGTCTTCAGGACTCTGTCTGTGGCCGTACACCGGTGTCAATCCACGTTATAGCACTCCTTATTACACATAAATAAACAGGGCGGCACAGTGGCACAGCAGGTAGTGTCGCAGTCACACAGCTCCAGGGACCTGGAGGTTGTGGGTTCGATTCCCGCTCCAGGTGACTGTCTGTGAGGAGTGTGGTGTGTTCTCCCAGTGTCTGCGTGGGTTTCCTCCGGGTGACTGTCTGTGAGGAATGTGGTGTGTTCTCCCCGTGTCTGCGTGGGTTTCCTCCGGGTGACTGTCTGTGTGGAGCGTTCTCCCTGTGTCTGCGTGGGTTTCCTCCGGGTGTTCCGGTTTCCTCCCACAGTCCAAAAACACACAATGGTAGGTGGATTGGTGACTCAAAAATGTCCGTGTGTGTAAGTGTGTGTTGCCCTGTGAAGGACTGGCGCCCCCTCCAGGGTGTATTCCCGCCTTGCGCCCAATGATTCCAGGTAGGCTCTGGACCCACTGCAACCCTGAATTGGATAAGAGGTTACAGATAATGAATGAATGAATATAAATAAAAAGAATGTGGGCCCCTAACTATCCAGTGATGGGCCTTTTATTTTATTTTTGGATCTAGGCTACCCTAGGCTATGTGAATTATATCTGTTACGACATCACAAAAACAGTACATTTTTATAGCCCTCACCCAAAATTTATGGGCTGGGGAATTGTGGCATTTTAAAATATTTCTGCTTCAACACATTTTTAGACAAAACTATATAAATAAATAAAAATCAACGTTTTATTTTTCTATAATAAGTGTTCTTTAACACTGATGTAGAATCGCTGACGTCTCCTCCCACACTGTGACCGTTTTGCGCGGTTTGACTGTAGGTGTAAAGCTCTTGTGCTGAATTACACCTACAGGGTTTATATAAGTTTGACTGGACAAAAAATAGACACTAAGAGTTTATTCAACTCTACAGGTGTTAAATCAATACGGAGTGTACATACTGTGCTAAAATAAGATGAGTGTTTATCTAGTTTTGATCACAAGCATGAGGCTAAAAAGCATTTCCCTGTTTTTTAGCTAATCACCGCCTACTGAAAGGAACTGGATGAAAAAAGGAAACCCCATGTTGATATAGAAACTAGTTTCAACTGTGTCCTGTGTTAACTACACGAATCATTAGGTGTTTTTGTGACCTTTTGTACGATGGTAGTGTGACTAAATGACACTGTGCTTAACTAAACCCTAATCTGAAAGCATCATTTCAACCTAAAACTAGATTCTAACTGCTATACTGAAGGAAATCTTACACATTTTCATATTGTTGATCATCAGTGTGCTTTCACAACAGTATCCAGCATCAAGAAGCCACTGGGAATCCCTGTGATGTCGACTAATCTTGACCGCATGCCTAGGTACTGATCTATAGGCCAATAACTACAGCCAAACTTAGGCTGTGTCTGAAAAGACTGGAACGCTCTGTACAAAGGCAGTGTTCTGATGGAACACGGAGTCATGTCTGAATTTAATGCCTGTACAAACGTCGCCTTGTTTCTGCTCCAGTATCTTCAAAATTGTCATTATTTTGGCTAGCAGTGTAGGTGCACCAGTGTGTGTCCTCGTAACGTGTTGAAATATTGCTGTTTTTGAAGTCTGTCTCAGTTTCAAACAGCTTCTAAGGCACTGACTTGTGAAACAGCAAGACAACAGTGCATCGACGTTCCTGCCTTCTTTTCCAGACACAGCCTTCATAAGGAAACCACAATTTCACAGGTTCTGATGTTAAAACACAATTGTGGGGTTTGATGGAAGCCACATGAGTGTTAATAAGGTCAGCTACTGACAGTGGATGACAAACAGCATAACAGCTCATCCTAAATGTATTGGATGGAGCTCC